>NW_026685668.1:0-2405 GCF_943735745.2 Anopheles bellator | reverse complement strand
GGATGCGAGAGGTTGTTCTCTGCGCATACCGCACAGTTCAATTAAAGCGTAATAAAGTACGAGTGTATTAAAACAGAGATGTAAGCGTACCGACTATCCTTACATTTCAGTTTATTTGAGAAGGATATCCTGAAATTTTTCGATCTCAGATACAAACAACTTCAGATTTAAAAATGGTAACAAGACTTATAAAAACTTTCTGGATGATTTATTATATAAACCGGCGCCCTGCTCGCCACAATGGCAGGCCACTTCCATTCCTCTCGCTAACAGCGTCTGCTCATAAAAAATCCACGACCCAGTGTTAATGAACATGACCCCGCGCACACATGCATGCCGACAATAGTTGGCTTACCGTCGCATGGTGCGATGCTGCATCGCTATCTAATGGCAGTAGCGGAGTTCATTGTCGCGGCCCATTTGAGCCGAACTGCAATGTTGTCCGTGGGACGTGAAACAGCTACGTCATTATCTGTCCTTAGCACACCCAGAAGCTTCGCGTTCCCGGGGCCGTGGCCCGCACCGCTGACCGTGGCTCGGCTCGGCGGCTATTGAATAAAACATGCGCACCCCGTTCGATGAGGTTGATTGCGTCAGCCGCTCGGTGTGGAGAGAATGTAAAAGTAATCTGCATAATGCATCTTTTCATGGACCCGATGGCCAGCACCGAGGTCGCCGCTACATCGCGGCGGGCCGTGCAGCCTGGGTGCCATTCCTCTCTGCCCATCCTGTGGCCTTGAGGCCTTGCGCAGGCTGGCACAGTCACAGTCCTTGAAAAGGATCACGCTAATCAATCGAATAGCTGGCTTCCTGCGAAGCGGGATTGATCCCGGTGCATCCCCGCTTTATTCGCTTCCTTGATTCCCTAACTGCATCCGATGGGTCGGCTGAGCGGTGAGTCCTTTTTGCTTTGTTATCGGATCACGCCGCTTGGCGGGGGTGCCTGGGCTGAAGTCGCAAGATTGGATGGCCCACAGAAAGAGAGCAACTGGAGCTAAGCTTTCAAAAGCGTAATCACAGCATAACGCTTGCAGTCCTTTGTAAGGTGCCTGAGGTGCCGTTTCGGATGAGCAGCCTAGCAGCAAAGGGTGTGAGGGGAATGACAGCGGCCCGGACCGTCGCCAGGACGATGATCCGTGAAGATTCACGGTTCGCTTGCCGGAACACTAAATTAGTTCACGGGACAAGATTTATACCAATCCACGGACCGCGCGCGCTGCCAAGCGGTCCAGCGGTTCTTAGCATAAGCCCGGCGTCAAGCAGCCACCGGAACCGGGACCGGGACACGGTCAGCACCGTGGCCGTCCTGCCAGCAATGGCCACGTCCCCGTGATACGGTCCGTGAGCATGTGAAATAAAGTATTTCCACCGGGAGCGATTATTTCACATCGGTTCTGCAGGGTACTGCGCTTACCTTGGATGCTGATTTAATCACCACTACAACCAGGCCCTCCACTCGGATGGCTTCCCGCGTGCCTTACGGTCACTGAAGGATTGCACAATCACGCCGGTGAGGGCAAACTGCAACGCGGATTTCCTGCGCAAGCGGTGATTTAGCTCCGACGGCGGAATGGGCAACGCAGCATTACGACCATGGCTTCGGGGGCAAAATTAACAACTTGGAGGGATTCACACCCCTGGGCCACGGGGGTCTTGTTGTTTTGTAATACGGGGAAATATTATGGCAAAGGAGATGAAGGCCGAGCAGAGCGTGGCTCTGTGCTTATCATGTTGCAGTAATTTAGGCGTATTTTGGGCCCATTTTTTTTTTTTTTTCTTTTGCATTATAGAGACTTTGAGCCGTAATGGCCTAACATTCGTCTCTTTCTAACTCTACTTTTAAAACACCCATACCGGTTGCCAATCAGGGTACCAGGGCGTTTAAACCTTGGCCTTTCCGAGAGGCGTAAACTAGTATGGGGTTTTTGGAGCGGGGTTGGAAGTTGGGGTATGGGGTTTGGAAGTGTTGGGGAGGGGGAGGGAGACACGGGAGACGTCGCCCAGCAGCCGTTGACCGTCCATCTGTCACTCTGGTATTTTGGGCCCAGTTACTCTATTTAGTATCTCTTATTCCAAAAAGAGTCCTGATATAGAACTATTTAAAAAAATATTATTCAAATTCGGATGTGATATTTTGCTAAAGAACCAAAAGCATGTCGACCCATTTGCTGTCAGAAACGGTGGATTTAGACCACTGCATTGCCGTCGTTGCCCTAAACGGCTCTTGCAGTAGATTTAAATCTTGCTCTTCAACAGTCCATCAGAGAACTGCCAGAAAATCTTTCCGATCTTATAAAGTTGCCCTCAGTTGTCTTAAATACATCACGATCCACAGACGAGACTTTAATGCTTCGAGTACACAAACGGGTCCACCCAAATGAACTCAAAACCGCCCAAGAGCCAGA
>NW_026685667.1:0-2406 GCF_943735745.2 Anopheles bellator | reverse complement strand
CCTTCCTCACTAGTGTTCGACGACTCCTTTTTTCGGTCTACCAATGCGATCGCACTGACAGTAATAGCACTCGCTCCCGTGGCGGGGGGACACTCATTGCCTGTGCTGCACACCTGCGCTCGTCCTCTGTGTGCCTCACTGACTCGTCACTCGAGCTTGTATGGGTGCGCATCCGGACCGGCTCGCGCTCGATCGTCATCGGGGGCCGTGTATATCCCTCCCGATCGCAGCTCATCTGGACACCACCTCGAGCGGCTCACTGAGTGTGTCGGCCGAATCGCTGAGCGCTTGGGCCCGAACGACAACTTGCTGTTACTCGGTGACTTCAACCTTCCGCTCATCACATGGTCACCCGTCGGTCCATCCTACGTCCCATCCGGGTGCCAGCGCCTCTTCAACCTCATTCCTCGACGGCCTTGCAGTCAACGGTCTACGACAAATCTCCGGCATCCAAAACAAGCATGGCCGGCAGCTCGATCTGATCTTCCCGGATTCTAATGTCTTCGCCGAGCGCGTGGCCGTTCAGGCCGCGGCCGTCCTACTCGTTCCCGAGGACGACTATCATCCTGCGCTTTCGCTGTCCATTTGGCAACCGCCCAGAAGACGGAGGGCTCCGGACCGGTCCTCAGCTCCTGGCGGTGCTCGAAGGCTGAACTTCGCAGGGTGCGACTTCGCGAAGCTCAACCACCTGGTGATGGACCACGATTGGTCATTCATCGACTCGTCCGCATCGGTCGACGATGCCGTGGACACGTTTACCGCTACACTACGATTCATGCTCTCTTCCTGTTGCCCACCTCTCCGTCCCCCCTCCAATCCTACCTGGTCGGACAGGCACTTGCGTGCATTGAGGTGCATATTTCTCTTACATATCTCGCCTGCAGGCTCGCAGTGGACCCCAGATCCTTCTGGCGCTTCGCTAGCTCCCGGCGGGGCTCTCCGAACCTTCCGTTCCGTGTGCAACCTTTTCGCCAGGCACTTCTCGGGACTGTTCGTCGACCCAGCCAGCTCCCCTATGGCCTCACCGCTGGACTTGCTCATACCCCCCGTGATTCCTTCTCCATCGATGCAGTGCCCATCTCGGAGGACAGCGTCTTGGTAGCCCTCGCTAATCTGAAGGTCTCCCACTCCCAGGTCCGGACGGCATTCCTTCCTCTGTGGTTAAGGGATGTATGCATTCCCTCGCCCCAGTCCTGTTTCAGCTCTTCTGCAGATCTCTGCAGGAAGGATCGTTCCCGCGGGGCTGGAGGTCTGCGTGGCTAACGGCCTCCGCTTATCTCCGAATAAGTGTTGCGTCATCTCCTTCTCTCGCCTTAGCTCCCCGCCATCCTGGGATTATTCTCTTCTCAACACTCCCCTCCCTCGAGTATCAACGGTAACGGACCTCGGCGTGTGCCTCGATAGCACGCTATCTTTTACGCCACAGATCGAGGCCCACTGTGGCTAAAGCCAACAAAACCCTCGGCCTCATTGGTCGTATGTCTCCTGACATACGCGACCCGTGGTGCCTGAGGGCGCTTTTCTGCTGCTGGGTCCGTCCTGCCCTCGAATACGCTTGTGTTGTCTGGTCCCCCGCGTCGCCTTCCCTCTATGGATAGGTTAGAGAAGGTGCAACGGCGGTTTACCAGGCTTGCTATTCGTAGGCTCCTGGGTACCTCTGTTACCACCTTGCCCCCCTACGACACTCGCTGTCGCATGTTGGGGCTTCCTTCAATAGCGTCCCGCCACTCCTTCGCCCAAACCCTCTTCATCGCCAACCTCCTGCTCCATAATCCCTACTTTCATCACTCCAATTCTATGCCCCATCCCGCCGCCTCCGCTACAGACCCCCGTTCCTCATTCCTCCCCGCCGATCTCGCTTCGGATCGGTTGACCCATTCCCATTTCTTCCTTCCGTTCCCGCCTCCGCGCCTCCACTGCCGCTAGTATTTAAGTCCTTAGTGCGTAAGCTGAATTGGTTAAGCCATTGGCGAACATTTTTAATAATAAATGAAATGAAATAAATGAAACGAAAAATACCTGGTCCTTAAAAGAAACGATGATGGAAAACTGCAACCCTTCATCACAGGCAAAACCATAATCAATTGCTCTGGATCTGATCTAACCGGCAATCCTCAAAAGAACAAACAAAACACTCTTCTCCCTAACAAAACAGAAACTCCTCATAACACAAAACTCCTACGGCTTGGATCACACTTCCTTCACATTTTTTCAGCAGAAGCAATAGCCATCAGCATTGCAATGAAAGGTACACGAGCAGTGAGCAGATGAACATTATCTTGTCGACTTCACAACACGCAGAAAACACCCTATCATAAAACACGGTCCCCTGCTGGATTCCTGGTCACTCCGGAACCCAAGGACCTCATGCCCTCTCCAACCATCCTAACCAAGAACGCAAACTTC
>NW_026685666.1:0-2413 GCF_943735745.2 Anopheles bellator | reverse complement strand
CCCCCCCCCCCCCCCCCCCCCACTTCCCCCTCCCAGCAACCTTAGCAAGGATCCACCCAGCCCGAGGGCGTTAAACGCCGAGCATCGCTGGCCGTGGGACGGCAAAGCTTTTGGGGGGCCTGACAGGGAGGGGAGGGGGGGGATGGGAGGCATGCGGAAGTTTGGGGGCCAAGCCTTCTTCACCCCCTTCCACTCCCCCACACACACCCGGCACCACAAACACGCACTGGCACTAGGTTAATGAACTGTTGGCCGAGTAGGCGCGTGAATCCTGCAGGAGCCGTCATCCTGCCACTCACACACACACGCACAAGAGACGAATTGAGTAGGATCAAAGGACGAGGGGCGTCCCAACCTCGTCACCCTCGATGGTGGTGAAATTCGATCAAATCGATCTCTCATTAACCACGCAGCCAAGCCACGAATCCTGTTTATTTCGTAGAAGGGATCTCCTTCCGATTGACCTCCGACAGGACCTCAGGGCCCGGCCCCGGGGTGGCAGATGTTGGCCGTGGTCGTCCATCACTACCCCCGTTTTTACGGGTATATTTTTCACGGGAATAGGATCATTCAAACAAAAACCCTGTTGAGAACGAGCTGCTCGAAGAACTGCTCGAAAATGGGTAGGGTCGCAAGTTCGACCTGCAAAGAATTGTTACAGTCATTTCGCCCGGCGGGTCATCTGGTTCCGTTTTTCGTTTCATCACCAGCGATCAGTTGGGTTACTAACCTGGAGAATGTCTGTCAGGATACGCAGCTCGCTGCGTTTACAAAAATAAATAGATTAATTAGAAAGTAAGCCCAAGTCGAATTCACAACGAGTTAACAGAAAATAGGGCTGTTTGGATTCCTTCCTTCCTTATTGCATTCCTTGGTGACGTATCCCCTTCAGATCTTTTCAAATTTTGTACAGTTGGAGTGAAGACTCGCGAATTTTTTTTAAAAATATTTCCCTATTTTGCGCAAGCATATAGTGAGGCTATTTCATAAATGTCAAATCGTTTACTAAATGTTGACAATTTCCAGAATGCAGTTTGACGTTTTAAAAGTCAATGTTTAAAGTGGCAGTAATTTCGATACCATTACCATGATAAAATTAATAGTAAAATATATAAATAAATTAGTAATACATACATTGATAAGAAAATAAATATTTTAATAGTATATTAACTTCATTTCATTATTTTCTGTTTCATTATGTTCTATTGAAAATTTGTGGAATACTTTGAAGCAAAAGTTAGCTGGACATTACTTTTTAAACAACATTTTCAAGTGAATTGTGGCAAAAAATGCAGCCGGAATTTGCTGCCAAGAAGAGTTTGCCTAAAGTGCTCCGAAACAACGGTGGACACACGGGGTACTGATTAATTTTGAAATAAAATATTGACTTTTTTATCGATATTAGCAAAAGCAAAGCAAAAATTTGCCTTATTCTCTGATTTATTTCCTATTTTATTGGCCAGATACTTTTCACTTCTTTCTGTTCTAATAAGCGAATCCCTTAAAATACCTGTGCATGCAACGGGTTTTGTAAACGGATCAAATAATGCAGCTTAAATACTGTTACCTATTTTATTGGCCAGCAGTGTATATTAGATATACGAGAGATACCAAACCAGATACTCGTATAGTAGCTATAGTCGCATTCGTACTACGACTACTATCACTACTACAACTACTACGACTACTACTGGCGGCTACCGAAGACCGGAGCGAGCGGACGAGACTCGCGTCGGCCACATAATAGGATCTTCCCGCTCGACGACGAAGGACGCGAAGGACGACCGGAACTCGGTGGGCGGCGGGTGTCAGAGGGGGTTAGGTTTAGGGGAATTTCGCCAGTTCCCTTTTTTTTGTGTGTGTACCCGCTGCCCGCTCCACACCCCCCCCCCCCGTGTTTGTTGTTCCCGTTCTGGTTCCTCCGCGCCCACCCCAAAAAGGACATTAGAGAGGCGAGGCTGGCGAGAGAGGTGTGTGTGTGTTGCGCAGGAGGAGACTTCGCTTAATAGAATTCTCACCGCAAGCTGATGCTGCTGCTCGCTGCCCCCCGCCACCCGCAACCCACCACCCACCGCCACCACCCGTCAGGCGCTACTTTTTGCGGTGCGCAATTGTTTTCCGCTACCCACGCCAACCACCTCCCACCAAAAGGTGGGGGGGTGGGGGGTTGGGGGGGTGTAGTGGCGGAGTATTTCATCTTGCCACCCAGCACCACCCTCGTTGGCTTTCGAGGGGGGTGGCTGGGCGGAGGATAAACACTAGAAACACCGTTCCGGATGCACCGTGGGGCTGGCGGGAGGGAGGGCTTAGCACACCGGTGCTGAGATGCCCAAATTGTCCTGCCAGCCGGCCAGTGGGTGGCGAGCGGGGGGGGGGGTGCAGTTTGGCACAGCGCCAGCGGAAGTTCCGAAAA
>NW_026685665.1:0-2414 GCF_943735745.2 Anopheles bellator | reverse complement strand
AGTAACGGTTGTAACGGTGGTAACGGTTTTAGATATTTGCTTAAGTGATTCGTTTTGATTTTCCAGATGGACTACGGAGCCCCGGTGACCAATGAAAAATATAAACCAGAGGATCCCAATTACATCTACGGTGTAGTATCTTCGCTTAGTAAGGATTGTGGATCAAGCTTAGTTATGACGGACGTTACGCCGCACATCGGTTGGATTGAAGCTATCATCATAAACCGACGACACGAAGTGCTCATATTTTCAGACTAGACGAAAAATTCAACGAATATACTAGAAAACAAATATATCAGAAATAGAAGGCAGATTTTAGTCGTTCCACAGATTTGTTTCTCGCAGCTACCCTGTAACATGACAGTTTGATTAGCCTACTAGGTACTGTGCTATTGTTACCAACGCAGTTTTTTTCATTTTGGGTTGGATTAGGTTGGCTTGGATCACCGCAGATACGTTTGGTAGAAAACAGGTGTTCTCTCAGTCACGATGCTCTCCCTAAAACATTCCTAAAATCCAGTTTCAGATACAAACAAAACGATGTCAATTGAAAATCCGGTTTGGTTCTTTTTCGAATCTTAGAAAAATGGACCCGAGCGTATTTATCGGTTTGGTGGTTATGGCCGATGAATACTAGATGTAGGGCTTACAGGCAGACGACAGGTGATTGAGTACTGGCTTTAGTGCGGTCCCGACTAGAAGAGGAAGCAAACGTTAACCGTTACACAGACGGTTGTGGTGTGTGATTATTTTTAGAACGAAGCTATTAGGTGAGCTACAACTTGAAACAAATAGATATGCTTTTCCAACTGTTTTTGCAAGTTATTTCTGTCTTTTTGAAGATGCAATTGACGACCGTTTCAGCGAGTATCAAGGCTGATCAAATTCCTCCGAAGCTTTGTTTTTAGCACCTCTTAAAGCCCTCTTGAAGTGGTCTTTCAATCTTCTTCGGCAGAGCTTTTACTTCATTGTGCCAGCAAAACCAGTTATCGTCTTTACCAGTCTTTTCTATAATGTTACGTCAACAACAGAATCAGGAAGGGTGTCGATGGCTGACAAAGATCCGTTTTGCTTTGACCTATTGGCCAGCATTATGAGTAGGACCGCAAGAACTTTGTTCATTGCATCACTGCTTCTGACGATCTTTGGTGCGTTCGGTCAACAAGCATCCTTTTCGGATGATCCTCCGAGTGATTACTTTAGCAGAACATCGATGGATGGTAATTTAAAGCATTTTCGGGTCACAATAGTATTCACAGCATTATGATCTCATTTTTCAGATTGCCCTACGAGATTCTTTTCAGAGTCAGAAACATACTTCAACATGCAACATACTTCGTTAGCAATAGCTTTCGCGTGTACCGTGGCGAATTCCAGCACATGGTAGATACTAAACAAACACATGAAAAATTCGGTTTAAATGATGCCAGGAACAGGAAAGGATCCGCCACCGCCGCCAGTAGGTTAAGGTTACGATCGGTTCTTCGCTACTATCACCGATCGATGCGTTATCATAAGGGGCTCTATGGTTTGCCCACAAAATGATAATCAACAGCTTTATATACGTAGATCACGGCCACAGCGACATGGATTAAAGCCAGAAGGCTGCATTCTCACTAAGTCATGTCCATCATTTGAGTTGTAAACAAAACGATGTTCATTAAAAGTACACGATGGTGTGGGTTCGCGAAGTGTGTGGCAAAACCGGTTTTAGACGTAATTCCCACCCGTCGGTGTTAGTTCTGAAAAGGGGTGTAAGGCGTACTGACGATGATTAGTTGGATTAGTTAGCTTTGGACCATCGGCAACATGGGTAGCACCGTGAGAATCCTATTAATTGCCGCAGCGCTCCTGATCCGCGCGTTTGGACAACAAACATCCTTTTTGGACCAGCCTCCGAGTGATTACTATCGAAGAACATCGATGAATGGTGAGTCAAACGGTTAGTCAACAACAATGGGACACTCTAGGCAATGATCGTATTTTTTCAGATTGCCCTACAAGATTCTATTCAGATCCAGAAAAATTGAATCGAACACCCTTCATTTACAGTGGCTTTCGCGTGTATCGTGGCGAATTCCAGCACATGGTAGACACTGAACGCGCATTAGAAATACGGATTAAATGGTGTCCTTTCTTGCAGGTCGCCATCGGATGGGTTCGGCCCAGCGGAAACATTGAGTATCTTTGTGGTGGGTCGCTGATAACCGATGACTTCATACTGACTGCCGCCCACTGTACGGTTGACCACGATAAGTAAGGTCCCGGAAAAGTAGCATTGAGTATCTTTCAATTCCAACTTCTCCTGTGCAGTGTTGCCCCGAACACGGTCCGAATCGGAGACACTGACCTCGGTAGCGAAGAGGACGACGAATATGCACAACAGGTCGGAATCGGGCGCATCATTGTGCACC
>NW_026685664.1:0-2415 GCF_943735745.2 Anopheles bellator | reverse complement strand
ATCCATTCAGTGGCCAAGGAGAACTTGATTAAGTCGAAGGAGAAACGAAAGGAGCAGTATGATAGAAAGGCAAATGACTGGCAAATGACGCCCCCGCTATGGGGCGAGCAGGTCTTGATACAGGCTAATCCAATGGGCGTGGGATCCAAGCTACAGAGCACTTGGAGAGGACCCTACCTGGTCGTCGATTTGCCCACAGAACAAACCACCATCGTGAAGAATGGCAACAAGTTCGAAAGAGTACACAACAACCGACTAAAGAAATACCACGAATAATAATCGCAGAAAAAAAAAAAAGACGAAGACCTCCACTCTAATCACCCTCCTTCTTCATTAGGATTTTCCTCCCAATCACCCTGGCTATGGCTGATATACCCCCAAGATTGTACCTGGAAAAACTGGGGGACACCCTGATAGTGCAGGGGTCGGTAACTTTCCACACCACCATTCAGTTGTCCCAATTAAATGACCAAACGCATTCCTTAGCGGAGACGGTAGAAAATTATGGAAAAGCATGCGAAGGCATAATTTCAGAATTAAGAGTAAACAAGTGTAGTTTACTACAAGCAAACATAAAAATAATGACCAGAAAAATCACGGCAAAACAGGCATACATAAAAAGTTTCCTCCCACGGAGAACCGTCAGGGGGTTTGTAAAATATATAGGGGGAATGGACTCAGACGACCGGGATTCAATAACAGCCAACCTAGACAAGTTACGATCCAATGAGGAAAACATTAGACACACCCTGGATCATGAGAATCAAGCTATTAGTGATATTTTCCAAGCAGTGACCAATGCTAGCGCCAATATAGGCACGCATGTTCAGGAAATGCAAGAAAAGTTCGACGCATTGAAAAAGGGAATAGACACAGAACGAGATTATCTCATTCATAGGAGAAAGCTGGATTATCTAGAGCAGACGCTCGAACAGGCAGGGATGTGGGTCACCCAACTCTCCGTTTACATCACTAGAAAGCAAGACGCCATAATAAGCCTTCTCACGAAGAGACAAATGGGAGCCCAAGAGGTTATCGAACTTATCGAGCCAGAACATTTTATTGAAACCATGAATCAGCGAGAAGAAACGCTTCCCCCTGGTACCTGTTTCCCTCGCACATCCATGGGAGAAATTCACCCGGAAATTCTTAACATATTGGACTTCGAAATCTACCCTAACCGACACCAAGAGTTATTCGTAAAGATACGAGTTCCTATAACAAAGGATACTATCTTTAACACCTTCGGGGGATTAGTAACGCCAGGAGCACAAGGTTCTCTAGTCACCACCACAGATCTGGTGGAAGACAAAATGCTCATAGACAAGGAAACAGAGACGGGTTTTATTCTCACAAATAACGAACTCAACAATTGCAAGAGACTTGGCCAACACAACTTATGCAGTCTCAGCAAACCCCAGGAAACCTTACGCGATAGTCACCACTGTATCACGGGAATGTATTACCGAAATTCCACGGATCTATGCGTAATGAAGGTAGCAAGAGCCGTACAAGACATTTGGGTATCCACGTTGACCCCTAACGAATGGCTGTATATCGCCCCACACCAAACCAAACTAACCATCCAAAAGGGTACCGAACAGAGCACAATTCCATAATCGGAGCTGGTATAATGCATCTAACTCCAAATACAACCCTGAGCACTTCCCACGTTACAATACCATACTACGACGTAGAAGAAACCGACGTCGATTTAACCCCAGGCTACTTAGAGTTGCAAGTTGCAAATTTCACCATAGACAGAGAAACAATTCACACCCTTCCCATAATGAACCACAGCAAATACACTTTCCTGGATCAAAAACAAATATTTGACATAGGTGTCGAAGTGCGACAACTCGAAAAAGAAAGAACTCCGCTAGCAAATCTAATATACATACCACTAGAAAACCCGTGGCTAACTACCACCTCACTGATAGCCATCTCAGTAATTGTGCTCATAATAATAATGGGTCTACGAGGAAGAATCACCTGCTGCCCGCGACAGCTGGTAAGACAAACCACCACACAGATGGTCGCAAGTCACGAGATCGAGTTAGGCGAATATGCACCCCAACCGAGGAACCGAAGATCAAGGAATCAAGTCACCGAACAGTCTGTCCAACCCCCAAGAGCAAGACCGACGACAGAAGAATTAGACCTCAAAAAGACGGCCCCATTATCCAAAACGGGCACTCGGAAAACAGACAGTACAAAAAAAAAGCGCCCCCTTACCCCGAATTGGGCAAGAGTACGATAAAAAGACGATAAAGCCCACGTCATGCAGAAAATTATGGTTAAAGAACCCAAGTTATGGCTAAATAACAAACTAGGTTAGCGCCACAGCACCAAAGAACAACACCGCGAGCGGGAACTCACTAGCCAAACAAGCCATAGCGCCACCTTACGACATCA
>NW_026685663.1:0-2415 GCF_943735745.2 Anopheles bellator | reverse complement strand
AGTAACGGTTGTAACGGTGGTAACGGTTTTAGATATTTGCTTAAGTGATTCGTTTTGATTTTCCAGATGGACTACGGAGCCCCGGTGACCAATGAAAAATATAAACCAGAGGATCCCAATTACATCTACGGTGTAGTATCTTCGCTTAGTAAGGATTGTGGATCAAGCTTAGTTATGACGGACGTTACGCCGCACATCGGTTGGATTGAAGCTATCATCATAAACCGACGACACGAAGTGCTCATATTTTCAGACTAGACGAAAAATTCAACGAATATACTAGAAAACAAATATATCAGAAATAGAAGGCAGATTTTAGTCGTTCCACAGATTTGTTTTTCGCTGCTACCCTGTAACATGACAGTTTGATTAGCCTACTAGGTACTGTGCTATTGTTACGAACGCAGTTTTTTCATTTTGGGTTGGATTAGGTTGGTTTGGATCACAGCAGATACGTTTGGTAGAAAACAGGTGTTCTCTCAGTCACGATGCTCTCACTAAAACATTCCTAAAATCCAGTTTCAGATACAAACAAAACGATGTCAATTGAAAATCCGGTTTGGTTCTTTTTCGAATCTTAGAAAAATGGACCCGAGCGTATTTATCGGTTTGGTGGTTATGGCCGATGAATACTAGATGTAGGGCTTACAGGCAGACGACAGGTGATTGAGTACTGGCTTTAGTGCGGTCCCGACTAGAAGAGGAAGCAAACGTTAACCGTTACACAGACGGTTGTGGTGTGTGATTATTTTTAGAACGAAGCTATTAGGTGAGCTACAACTTGAAACAAATAGATATGCTTTTCCAACTGTTTTTGCAAGTTATTTCTGTCTTTTTGAAGATGCAATTGACGACCGTTTCAGCGAGTATCAAGGCTGATCAAATTCCTCCGAAGCTTTGTTTTTAGCACCTCTTAAAGCCCTCTTGAAGTGGTCTTTCAATCTTCTTCGGCAGAGCTTTTACTTCATTGTGCCAGCAAAACCAGTTATCGTCTTTACCAGTCTTTTCTATAATGTTACGTCAACAACAGAATCAGGAAGGGTGTCGATGGCTGACAAAGATCCGTTTTGCTTTGACCTATTGGCCAGCATTATGAGTAGGACCGCAAGAACTTTGTTCATTGCATCACTGCTTCTGACGATCTTTGGTGCGTTCGGTCAACAAGCATCCTTTTCGGATGATCCTCCGAGTGATTACTTTAGCAGAACATCGATGGATGGTAATTTAAAGCATTTTCGGGTCACAATAGTATTCACAGCATTATGATCTCATTTTTCAGATTGCCCTACGAGATTCTTTTCAGAGTCAGAAACATACTTCAACATGCAACATACTTCGTTAGCAATAGCTTTCGCGTGTACCGTGGCGAATTCCAGCACATGGTAGATACTAAACAAACACATGAAAAATTCGGTTTAAATGATGCCAGGAACAGGAAAGGATCCGCCACCGCCGCCAGTAGGTTAAGGTTACGATCGGTTCTTCGCTACTATCACCGATCGATGCGTTATCATAAGGGGCTCTATGGTTTGCCCACAAAATGATAATCAACAGCTTTATATACGTAGATCACGGCCACAGCGACATGGATTAAAGCCAGAAGGCTGCATTCTCACTAAGTCATGTCCATCATTTGAGTTGTAAACAAAACGATGTTCATTAAAAGTACACGATGGTGTGGGTTCGCGAAGTGTGTGGCAAAACCGGTTTTAGACGTAATTCCCACCCGTCGGTGTTAGTTCTGAAAAGGGGTGTAAGGCGTACTGACGACGATTAGTTAGATTAGTTAGCTTTGGACCATCGGCAACATGGGTAGCACCGTGAGAATCCTATTAATTGCCGCAGTGCTCCTGATCCGCGCGTTTGGACAACAAACATCCTTTTTGGACCAGCCTCCGAGTGATTACTATCGAAGAACATCGATGAATGGTGAGTCAAACGGTTAGTCAACAACAATGGCAATGACTCTAGGCAATGATCGTATTTTTTCAGATTGCCCTACAAGATTCTATTCAGATCCAGAAAAATTGAATCGAACACCCTTCATTTACAGTGGCTTTCGCGTGTACCGTGGCGAATTCCAGCACATGGTAGACACTGAACGCGCATTAGAAATACGGATTAAATGGTGTCCTTTCTTGCAGGTCGCCATCGGATGGGTTCGGCCCAGCGGAAACATTGAGTATCTTTGTGGTGGATCGCTGATAACCGATGACTTCATACTGACTGCCGCCCACTGTACGGTTGACCACGATAAGTAAGGTCCCGGAAAAGTAGCATTGAGTATCTTTCAATTCCAACTTCTCCTGTGCAGTGTTGCCCCGAACACGGTCCGAATCGGAGACACTGACCTCGGTAGCGAAGAGGACGACGAATATGCACAACAGGTCGGAATCGGGCGCATCATTGTGCACC
>NW_026685662.1:0-2418 GCF_943735745.2 Anopheles bellator | reverse complement strand
TTAGGTATCGGCCGCCCCTCGCCATCTCGCCGGAGCCGGAATCGATAGCATCCACTTTGCACGTAATATTGAGCATAAATAAATATGTACAATATGGTCCCCGGTCGGGGCTCCGTTGCAATCTGGCTCGGATAAATATTTGCCCCTCAAGTACGTCGCTCACGCAAACGGGGATAGGTTCGTTTTGTGTTTCGAGCGAAACATTTTCATATCAAGGGTTGTGTGTGTTTGTGTTGAACAAAATATCGGAAGAATTTCACCGACATTTAACTGCATTAAATTGATCGAATTGCTGCTCTTTCTCGTGCACTTTTTTGAAACCGATAACCGACAATGTAAATAAAACCCCAGACAGCGTAGAATCGAACCGTCGGTTGATCTACTTCATTAACAGTTGAATGCTGATTTGGGGGTGAGCTCTTGTCCACCATCGGACACCTCCGTGAAAAAAAACCGTCCGCAGGTTGGGGTTGATGTTGCGAATGGATAACACAAACAATCCAACGACAGAGCGGAACTTCAGAGCAGGTGAAGCGTTGCTGGGAATCAAAAGGAACAACCGAAATGGAGTGGTAAAACAAATGCAACGTTTCGGAACGAAATGGCAAGTGCAAGAAAATTACTGTAAACTGGCAACTGCAAGAAAATTAAATAAACTCTAAGCCACAATCTAAATTGTAAAAAATATGAATTAGTGTTTCCGATACAGCTTCTTTTGGGAACAGTTGCCAAGTGAATTCTTCGGTTTTCATAATCAACTGATGAGCTACTCGTCAATAAAATCAAAGAACTGGGGCTCCAAAATCGTCGATTGACAGGCTAAGATCTGGCTGACCGTGTTGAAATAACTAAAGGATCTTCGTGGAAGCTGAGCTTCATGGAAAAACAGCTCCGCTTTAAAGTGTACGCTCTTCAACTATCAAGGCAAAATGAAACGCATTCTGACTGGAGATGAAACTTGGATCTACGCTTACGACCAGGAAACGACCGATCAATTGAGTAAAGATAGTGCTAAAGATGAGCCGAAACCGAAAAAGCCACGCCAAAGCAATTCAAAATTCAACGTCATGTTGTCAGTTTGATTTTTGTGGTATCCACAGTGTCCAATCAAGAATTCCTTCCAAATGGACAAACTGTCAAAACGGAATAGTGTTTGGTTTGTAAAACGATTTATTTTGCGAATTCTGTGCGAATCGAAAAAGATCAGATTTATGGAGAGACAATTCTTGGTTTTTGCGTTACATTTTCGTGAATTCGCCTGACTTAGCTCCAAGAGACTTCTGGCTACACGCTGAACTCAAGAGGTCGCTTCATAGACACCGTTTGGAATTTATATGGGAGAAAGAAACATAATCGAAGAACGGATTGAGGGCCAAACCGCGAGAAGTTTTTGAGTTTCCGTTAAATTTCCGTTATTTTTTGGCCACAGTAGTATGTCTTTCGCAGAAGATTGTTTTTAAAAACCATTTAATTTCTAAACACGGAAAGGAGAAATTTTGTAACCTTCTTAAACCGTCAATCGAATTAATCGATCACGTTGACTAATCGTTCTCGTTTCGAGGATTCAATCTTGCGCCCAAAAACATTGCGCTCATCTAAAGAACAAAATATTGAGTTCAGGGTTTGGTCAAGTTATCAGCTCTCCACCGTACCCACCGAGTAAGACCAACAACAGGGAAACACTAATAAAATTACATCAGTATCGAAAAGGAAAAACGGCAACTTCCACTCCGAGGGCGCGTTATTGCTTTCCCTCATAAACAGTTTCTTGACAGCTTATTCAATTACAGTTTCACCCAGATCTTCTTATCACATTAAAGGATACGGGCCACGGTGCAAAAACCGTTTTGCATTGCCTCGGTGGCAGTGACAGTGTGGCGCACAGCATAATCCGGCCTCGGGCTTCGCGGGCTCATCGGGCGTTCGCTCACCAAAGCGATCACGTGCCAGCGTCCCAATTAAATTAAACATCCGTATTTTTTAAACTCCACTCCACAAAGCCACTGGCTTTTGACGCGAGAAGCGAGCACGGATTTTCCATCGACGTCCCGAAAATCGAGTTTTCCGCAAGCGCTCAGACAGCGGACAGCTCTCGCTGTCTCAGACCGCTCTGTCCACCGTCTCTTTCGAGCACGTTCTCGCAAACCATAAAGCCATATTATTATTAGCATTATTATTATCATTATTTCTGCATGGGGGACAAATATCAATTTTATCTCGTCACCCTCCACAAAACCTCCCCCCCCCGCGGGAGGGATGGTGGCAAAGGGATGCACTTCCGGCGCGGGACAATAAAAGCACACGAACACGGAGCGAGCGAGTCAGCGAGCGAAGGGTTTCGAGATTTCCTCTTCGAACACTGCGAACCCCGAAACGTTGCCCTGCATAAAAAGGACCTCGTCGGGTCCTTTGGCGACG
>NW_026685661.1:0-2430 GCF_943735745.2 Anopheles bellator | reverse complement strand
AAAAGTAAGAAATAAAGTCAGTTCTATACTTGGACTCATAATTATATTTCTTATGTTGCCGTCGTTGTCTTTCATTCCACTACATTGATCAAAAACAAGAGAACACGAAAAGTACAGTCCTCAAGTCCTCAAGTCGAACATGTACACTTCGACTCGTGGGGAAACAAGGACAACGATGATAAATTAACATGAAAAAGTAATTACAGGCATTTCAGGCTACTTTCGTGAATGAAGGTCCGTCCTTGGGAGCACGAGGCGATGTTTAATATTTTGATTTTGCACCTATCTCCAATTACCACCTCAACCTTTCGAAGGGGTTCAGTAGTCTTTCACAGAAACGTTAATTGCAGATGATAAATAATTAAACAATCTTTGCTCACGAAACATTTAGGGAGTCTCGGCTTGGGTCGGCTCCATGGGAGAGACTAGGTCAGAAGGTCATGTAAAAGTAACAGGACCGCCTTGGCCATGTTGGAACATTTTAAAATGGCAAGATGTAAGGGCCATTACCTACGTCCGGAAAAAAATGACAGCAGCAGCGTGAGAGATGCGTGCCATGCTCGAGCGAAGAATTCGAACTTTTTTCTTAAGGTGTCAACAACGGGTGATCGAGTTTATGTCCCCGGGTGTTCATAGTCTACGTTTGAGGTAGTAAGATTGCAAATTATAAAATTAGGATTATAAAAAAGGTGAATTTAAGAAAATCCTTCTGAATGCTTAAATCTTTTATTTTTCTTTTCATGTTCTTTTTTCTTTTTTTTCTTTTTTTTTCATGCAAAACGAAGAGTTTTTTTAATCCCAAAACAGAACATCTTACATGTTATTTCAATATGGCACTTATTTTTGAAATCCAAAACTCATTAATATCGAAATTATACAAGTTAAGTATTTTATTTAATTGGTAGGTGGATAAGGTTTTATCATTACCAACTTGCTTGCACTCAAGTTGATGCACGGCTGTGGATGATCTACAGACGATCTGCAAAGTCAAGTATTGTTTTGTAAAACAACAGTGATTCATTCTACGTGTCAATGGTGATTGATTTGAGAATAATGACTGAATAGATACAGCCCACGATCGATAACAACATACTTGCATTAGTGTATAAATTATGTCTCTGCGATCTATCCGATAATAAACCAAAAGCGTAAAAATATTATCTCGCTTCACAATCGACTGTAATCTGCCATGAAAGTATGTCCTGCGCTTCCAACTATCGAAACAAGTTTTAAGAGAAACGAAGTACCAAAAGGTTTACTTCAGCAGTTGAAATCGAGAAAAAGAAAGATTAATGGCACTTGAGTTGTTGAACCGGTTCCACGCATCACTCTTAACCAACGGTCGTCATCGTGAGATGAGTTGACGCAACGAAACAAGGGTAAGATAATCGCAAACATTTTTACATACGCGTGAAGTCGATAAATAACTCTACTTTGGTGTGCAAATGAAATTAACAAAACAGCTCGAAACGCAAACCGCTAATTATGTCGACATGTTTATGCTGGGCCTGTTTGACTGGCGTCAGAACAGTTTTACCGAGACCGAATGATTAACTTCTTCATAGCCGACGGCAGTCAACCTCAGTTTGTGTGCTGGCTGATCTTATCGCAAATCAAACTGTCCCGTTCAATTTCTCACAATGGACCCAGTCTCACTCACCCATGGCTGGCAGAACATTAACTTTAAATGGCATGTAATTACTTAATCCTGGAAACGTATCCTTGATTACATTATTTATAGTGAATTCGTTTTGATGTGTTCCATCGAGCTTTTGGATGAGTCAAAGTCCCAAGGATCTACCAGATCCTCGGGAGTGTCCCTTCGTCTTCATTAATTAGGTTATTGTTTTTGGTGTATTTTCCAACTTTGGAGTCTTAGAGCAAGGTTCACGAACGTAATATTGCATGGTTCTTTGAAAATGTTTTATTTAATTATCTAATAAACTTCACGCCACTCGATTGATTTTAGAGAAAGCACAATAAGTGGAAGACTAAACATTGTTGCAATACCTACGAAGCAAAATAACTTTCAACGGGTAGCATACGCGAGGCAACCACAATTTGAATTCGATGCTAATCCAAATTAATATGCATTCGAGCAAAAGTGTGCAGCCTTCTGGTCGGTATGCTTCGACCACGGTGACCGTTTATTGAGCGACCGAATTTGCGAACGCGAAGTGCAGGAAGTTGTACGCCTGAAAAGTGTTTGATAAACAAGCCGTAACGACTGTGCGCGGACTTCCCAAAACTTTGACCGGAAAATTGTTGTTCATCGATCGAAACGATATGCAGCATATCCACCGTATGCAAGGAGCATATCGAGCAAAGAGCAGGAGCGTAGTGAATCGATCCATTCCGTTGCCGTTTGTTGACTATTGCAGTACGCCAAAAACCAAAATGGTTACGCCACGTGCTTTCTCCCAATTAACA
>NW_026685660.1:0-2433 GCF_943735745.2 Anopheles bellator | reverse complement strand
AGTTTTAATTGACAATGGTGTGCCAACCGTTTGTTGGCCAGAGTGGTCAAGAGTGATTTCTGATTCGTTCTTCGCTGTGTTCTGCTGTTCGATCAATTTATCGACCAAATCATTCTTTTCATTACATCGCCAGCGAAACAGATCCATCTTTTTCAAGCGCGCACAAATACGATGCAACTCCAGGTAAGAAATTAATCTGGATAAATAAGAGTCTCATAGACCAGTTTTTCTTGTGGAACAAGGTGAGATATCTGTTGTTACAATTTTACTACCTGAAAACCGATCAAATCGAAGATTGTTTGTACTCTATATTGTCCGGATTCGTCGCGCGTTAGAGCATCCAAAGCATCATCGGCTGACAAACACTACCGGATATTTTTGCGGTTCTGAAAAATAATTCGCTATAATACCTTTTAATCCTTATTGAACACCAACTTACTCAACGCCGTCCTCTTTCTTAATAAATGCCGGATCTTCTGTTGTGCCTGCAATCGTGTATTTAAGCGCTTTTGTAAAATCGGCCACTTTGCCCTTTAATAAACAGGGGATGCTTCAATGTGTTTTGACAGCTTCTGGAAAGAGAAAAAGAAAAAGCCATATTTTTCATGAGCAGAAAGAGCCATATTTTCTTCCAGAGCAGAAAGAGCCAAAGTTTGTTTGTCAACAACGGCGCTCCTGAGAAATTGGGTAGCTTGAAGGGCACTCATTTCGATCATTTTATTATAAAGTTAAGGCCAGACGAAGCGTAACGTAATAGTTTTGGCATTTCAGGTTAATGCCAAACTGCTGCTGCGCTTCTGTTTATGGGTCGGCCGAGAACTAAATCCGAACGTAAACACTTTTTGCATACGCTTTGTGTATTTTCTTATTTGCTGCTATAGCAACAAAATCGAAAATATATTCAGAAATCAATTTATTACTCTTCTATTTCTGTTTTCTCGGACCAACAACATGAATGTTAACACGTTTGACATTTCGTTTTCATATTTTTCTGCCACACGAAGCGTAAAAGATTTGGCATTGCAAAATAATTTTACGCTAGTTTTTGCGCTTCGTGTGGCTCCAGCTATACGGTAGAAGTCCGTAAAATGTTTTGGATTCCTTCCTCATACCGAGAACGATGCCGCTCTTCGATATACAGTTTCCCTGCAGCCAATAAAATCCCTTTGAGAATATTTTCTTCTTTAGTTTGTTCATCGGAAAATAGTTTCACTTTATTTTTATAACGCTTTTCCACACTTTTCACTTTTTCACTGCTTTTTTCATTCGTTATACAAACGTTATACAAATATACAAAATTCAATCTTATACCAACTCAAACTTAAATGAACTATGAAGATTAATGAGTTTCATCCTTCTTGTGAATTTTCGAATGTTGTGTCAGATTGCTTGATGACGTGAACGCTTTGCCACAGATTTTACATTGGTATGGCCTTTCGCCGGTATGACTGCGGATGTGTATCTTTAAGTCTGATGATCGGGTAAACTTTGAAGGGCAATTAGGACACTGGTGCTGTATGGCCTTATTGTGAATTTTCGAATGTTCTGCCAGATTGCCTTTTGATTTGAAGGCTTTGTCACAGATTTTACATTGGTATGGTCTTTCGCCAGTATGTCTGCGGATGTGTAACTTTAAGTCTGATGAACGGGCAAACTTTGAAGGGCAATTAGGACACTGATGGTCCTTATTGTGCAGTTTCAAATGTACTGCCAGACTGCCTGATGAATGGAAGGCTTTGTCACATATTTTACACTTGTATGGCTTTTCGCCAGTGTGAATGCGGATATGAATCTTTAAGTTAGTTGACTGTACGAACGTTGATGAACAATGAGGGCACTGATGATGTTTGCCCTTATTGTGTATTTTCGAATGATTTGCCAGAATGCCTGATGAATGGAAGGCTTTGTCACATACTTTACACTTGTATGGCTTTTCGCCGGTGTGTGTGCGGATGTGTGACTTCAGCATCCGTAAACACGGATATGTTGCCGAACAATACGGGCAGTGGTGCTTATGGTTTTTGGAATGGCTTTTGCTATGGGCGTTCCGGTTTCCGGGACGCAAGAAGCTTTGAATTGATTCTGCTGCTGAATCATCGGCATACGTATTATTTGCCACGATCACAGAGTGATTATTCTGATCCTGAGAGATCGATTCCAAGGAATTTCTTTTATCCTCTTCACGATTCACATCATCATTCATTGTTTGCAGCTGATGCTGATCATCAACCTCTTCGTACTCTGACTTGATTGCAATTGGATTTTCCTCTGCCTCGAATAAATCATCAGGTTGGTTGCCACAACATTCATATGTCCATTTTGCTTCATGAGCAGTACAACAATTCTGGTTCAAGTGCAAATCCAGCGTTGCATCCGGTGTGCTAACTTCAGTTTTGATCAACAATTCTGTGCCATCTTCACACATGTTTTTTG
>NW_026685659.1:0-2433 GCF_943735745.2 Anopheles bellator | reverse complement strand
CAAAAAACATGTGTGAAGATGGCACAGAATTGTTGATCAAAACTGAAGTTAGCACACCGGATGCAACGCTGGATTTGCACTTGAACCAGAATTGTTGTACTGCTCATGAAGCAAAATGGACATATGAATGTTGTGGCAACCAACCTGATGATTTATTCGAGGCAGAGGAAAATCCAATTGCAATCAAGTCAGAGTACGAAGAGGTCGATGATCAGCATCAGCTGCAAACAATGAATGATGATGTGAATCGTGAAGAGGATAAAAGAAATTCCTTGGAATCGATCTCTCAGGATCAGAATAATCACTCTGTGATCGTGGCAAATAATACGTATGCCGATGATTCAGCAGCAGAATCAATTCAAAACTTCTTGAGTCCCGGAACCCGGAACGCCCATAGCAAAAGCCATTCCAAAAACCATAAGCACCACTGTCCGTATTGTTCCGCAGCATATCCGTTTTTACGAATGCTGAAGTCACACATCCGCACACACACCGGCGAAAAGCCATACAAGTGTAAAGTATGTGACAAAGCCTTTCATTCATCAGGCATTCTGGCAAATCATTCGAAAATACACAATAAGGGCAAATATCATCAGTGCCCTCATTGTTCATCAACGTTCGTACAGTCAACTAACTTAAAGATTCATATCCGCATTCACACTGGCGAAAAGCCATACAAGTGTAAAATATGTGACAAAGCCTTCCATTCATCAGGCAGTCTGGCAGTACATTTGAAACTGCACAATAAGGACCATCAGTGTCCTAATTGCCCTTCAAAGTTTGCCCGTTCATCAGACTTAAAGTTACACATCCGCAGACATACTGGCGAAAGACCATACCAATGTAAAATCTGTGACAAAGCCTTCAAATCAAAAGGCAATCTGGCAGAACATTCGAAAATTCACAATAAGGCCATACAGCACCAGTGTCCTAATTGCCCTTCAAAGTTTACCCGATCATCAGACTTAAAGATACACATCCGCAGTCATACCGGCGAAAGGCCATACCAATGTAAAATCTGTGGCAAAGCGTTCACGTCATCAAGCAATCTGACACAACATTCGAAAATTCACAAGAAGGATGAAACTCATTAATCTTCATAGTTCATTTAAGTTTGAGTTGGTATAAGATTGAATTTTGTATATTTGTATAACGTTTGTATAACGAATGAAAAAAGCAGTGAAAAAGTGAAAAGTGTGGAAAAGCGTTATAAAAATAAAGTGAAACTATTTTCCGATGAACAAACTAAAGAAGAAAATATTCTCAAAGGGATTTTATTGGCTGCAGGGAAACTGTATATCGAAGAGCGGCATCGTTCTCGGTATGAGGAAGGAATCCAAAACATTTTACGGACTTCTACCGTATAGCTGGAGCCACACGAAGCGCAAAAACTAGCGTAAAATTATTTTGTAATGCCAAATCTTTTACGCTTCGTGTGGCAGAAAAATATGAAAACGAAATGTCAAACGTGTTAACATTCATGTTGTTGGTCCGAGAAAACAGAAATAGAAGAGTAATAAATTGATTTCTGAATATATTTTCGATTTTGTTGCTATAGCAGCAAATAAGAACATACACAAAGCGTATGCAAAAAGTGTTTACGTTCGGATTTAGTTCTCGGCCGACCCATAAACAGAAGCGCAGCAGCAGTTTGGCATTAACCTGAAATGCCAAAACTATTACGTTACGCTTCGTCTGGCCTTAACTATATAATAAAATGATCGAAATGAGTGCCCTTCAAGCTACCCAATTTCTCAGGAGCGCCGTTGTTGACAAACAAACTTTGGCTCTTTCTGCTCTGGAAGAAAATATGGCTCTTTCTGCTCATGAAAAATATTCTTTATCTCTTTCCAGAAGCTGTCAAAAGGCAAAACACATTGAAGCAACCCCTGTTT
This sequence comes from Anopheles bellator, assembly GCF_943735745.2. Lineage (NCBI taxonomy): Eukaryota > Metazoa > Arthropoda > Insecta > Diptera > Culicidae > Anopheles > Anopheles bellator. The sequence continues at coordinate 538 of NW_026685659.1, read as the reverse complement.
ATTAAAGGGCAAAGTGGCCGATTTTACAAAAGCGCTTAAATACACGATTGCAGGCACAACAGAAGATTCGGCATTTATTAAGAAATATGACGGCGATGAGTAAGTTGGTGTTCAATAAGGATTAAAAGGTATCATAGCGAATTATTTTTCAGAACCGCAAAAATATCCGGTAGTGTTTGTCAGCCGATGATGCTTTGGATGCTCTAACGCGCGACGAATCCGGACAATATAGAGTACAAACAATCTTCGATTTGATCGGTTTTCAGGTAGTAAAATTGTAACAACAGATATCTCACCTTGTTCCACAAGAAAAACTGGTCTATGAGACTCTTATTTTTCCAGATTAATTTCTTACCTGGAGTTGCATCGTATTTGTGCGCGCTTGAAAAAGATGGATCTGTTTCGCTGGCGATGTAATGAAAAGAATGATTTGGTCGATAAATTGATCGAACAGCAGAACACAGCGAAGAACGAATCAGAAATCACTCTTGACCACTCTGGCCAACAAACGGTTGGCACACCATTGTCAATTAAAACT
>NW_026685658.1:0-2437 GCF_943735745.2 Anopheles bellator | reverse complement strand
GAGCTGCTCTTTCAGTAGCAAAAAGATGACGGAAATCCGTTTGTCAAATTTGAGATTCCGTACGAGTTTCATGATGCCGAAAGAACTCGATAACCGAGAAATAGTTCATCCAGTTGAAAGCTCCCGCCACGGAAAGTCGATCGACTGCCGCGATAGCAAAATGAACTCAGATCAACTTTTCAATGAATCCCGTAACCGAGTTTGAGAATCGTAATACCCAGTGAACAATTTTGAGAGACCGAGGCTGCCCCTCTGCCTGCGACGCGGCGGAGGAAAACTGAGACGAGTGAAATCGAACACCCATCTGCCTGCGACGAGGACGAAGGAGGGCGTACTCGCAGCGAACGAAGTGAGCATGAGGGCGCGTTCAGTGGTTGCCGGTGAAAGAGCGGAAGAAATCCCCGTGAGGAGGGCTTTCATGCGTCAGCTTGTGGGTTTGAATTACCTGGAGAGGAAAGGCGCTATGGGCTAGTGGCGATGCGTACGCGGTGCAGGTGGAAGACGAACGGTACTGTGGGGCTACATGAGGTGTTCCGTAATGATTTTGACATTAAAGATTAATGCCAAACTGCTGCGGCGCTGTCAAAACGTTTACGGGTCGGCCGAGGCGTAAACCCGAGCGTAAATACTTTTTGCATACGCTTTGCTTACAAACAGAGGTTATTTTAAGTTCTTATTTGCTGGTATAGCAACAAAATCGGAAAAAACAAAAAAAAAATATTCACAAATCAATAAATTTCTCTTCTATTTCTATTTTCTTGGACCAAAAACACGAATGTAAACACGTTTGACATTTCGTTTTTAATTTTTTGCTGCCACACGAAGCGTAAACGTTTTGACGTTACAAATTAATTTTACGCTACTTTTCACGCTTCGTGTAGCCGCCTAGGTAGAGAGAAAGAAAAAGGAATAGAAAAAACAGAAATAACTAGATCGAGGCAAAATCCCGAAGTTTCTGAGGGTCCGACAGTCTGTCTTTAACTTCTGTTCTGGACTTAGGCAAATCGGGCCGAAACCTCTGCCTCTGTTTTTTCTAAGTGCCAAGTGTAAAGTACCAAGTGCTTGTGCTTCTCTGTCGATCACGGGTGATCCTGATAGAAATAATCCAGGTAAGTTTATTGGACAGTATTCAGTGACAACCAAATAATGTTGAAATGTTTTCGCTTTGCTCGTTTCAGATGTCCAATCAGATGTCCAGATGGGATGCAAAGGATTCGAATGCAAAACATTTAAGGCGTCGAAGGCAAGGCGTCGAAGGCGTCGAAGGCAGCTACGTCGTCGAAGGCAGCTACGCGTCGGAAGGCAGGCGTCGAAGGCAGCTACGCACCAAATTGTGAACGAACCGCTAGTGGAGTGAAGAGTGTACGCGAATCGAAAAAAGAGAGAGAAAATATATTGAAATGTACCGACCAAATACGAATTGTTCCATTTTGGTTAGGGGGAATATGGGAGAAAGAAAACGAAGAAAGAGAGGGGACACACAGGAGAGAGGGAGACAAGGGGGTCACGCTGGAGAGTTCATCTTTCGCGAACGCTTCTTGCGCCGTTTCACGATCCGTTCGCGATTCAGAGGAACTTTCCCATACAAAATTCCTATAGGATCCTGAATGGTTCCTGAAAAGTTCCTGAAAAATGAACCTGAAATTGCGGCCAGGCACTCAATTTTGTTCACTGGGTTGTTCGGGTACCCCTCTGCCTGCGACGGGGGGAGGAAGGCTGAAACGGATGAATCCGAACGCCCCTCTGCCTGCGACGAAGACGAGAAGGGGCGAGCGGGCCGGTTCATGAGGGTCCGCTCGTAGGTACACTGGTGAAAGAGCGGAAGAAACCACGAGAGGAGGGGGTTTCATGCGCGAGCTTGTGGGTTTAATTTACAGGGAGGGTAGGGTTTCAGAGCCAAGCGAGAGGCCATGCGAACGCGAAGACGCACAGACGAGCGAAAGGAAGAGGAATACACAAAAAGAGATAGCGAGATCGAGTAAAAATTATAAGTTCGAGAGAGAACGGGCAGTCGATTTTGCCCCAGGTCAAGTGCAAGTGCGTGTTTTTTGTTCCATCGTGTGTGATCCTGATAGAAATAATCCAGGTAAGTTTAGTGGACAGTATTCAGTGACAATCAAATAATGTTGAAATGTTTTCGCTTTGCTCGTTTCAGATGTTCAACGAGGATGCATGCAAAACTTTTTTCAACGTGTCTACGGCGTCACCAAAAAGCGATATTGTCGACGCACCTAATTGCTACGACCGTTATAGTGAAGTGTGAAGAGTGAACGCGAACCCAAAAAAGAGAGAGAAAATATACGCTTCGAAACCGAACCAACTGTGTTATTTTGGCTAGGGGCCAATATGGGAGAAAACGAAGAAAGAGAGGGGACACACAGGAGAGAGGAAGACAAGAGGGTCACGCTGGAGAGTTCATTTTTCGCGGTCCATTCTT
>NW_026685657.1:0-2439 GCF_943735745.2 Anopheles bellator | reverse complement strand
GCATGCTGCAGGTGGGCGCTCGGCGAAGAAAGTGGTTTTCGGCGGCGATGGTGGCGGAGGCGGAGGCGGCGGCGGTTTCAGCACTGGGTTACGAGCGTGGCCGACGGGGGTACATTCGCGCAACCCGTTCCTCCGCTTCTTCCGCTCTATGCGCTCCCAAACCCGCCCGGGGAGGCCGATCACCTAATGCGGGCCACTCGATGGCGTAATGGAGTGATTGCGTCGATCGGAGCGGAACTGGGCCAACAATCTGCACTCGCTCGCTTGCCCTCTCTTTCTATTGCGTATGCGCTCGCGTTCCACAGCTGATCGTGAGTGGCGGGGCCGGGGCCGGGACCGGAGGGCGGAGAAATTATGAACACCTTTCACGGACGGCTCACTTTTCGCATCCGAGATTGAGCTCCGTGGCTGGCGGCGCTTGGCATTTGCGGTGGGGGGGAATTGAGTGGGTAGAAGTGGCAAGGCAACCGTCGACTGAAGATCACCATTCGAGCGTAAATATTGGGCCAACGGGTTGAGTGTCACGCTTTGGCAGCATCGGACATAGCTTTGGGGGGACCTACACAGTGATGCAGAACATTATTGATCATGTTTATTAGAAACATAGCAACTTAAGTAAGGAGGTTCTGTGAGTCTCCGTGATCAAATACGCAGGAGGATCACTTCGTTAGCAGCCAAATGTTATGTTATATGCAAAAGCAATTTATTCATTAGTTTACTACATTATTCATTACATTACTTCATTGATTAATTAAAACTCGCAGACCTTGGAAGAGGGATCTTGAACAAGGAATAACTTTTCAGCTCGAACTTTAAAAGCTGTTAGGAACACAAATCGGGAACTGCGAACCCTTAAAGCTCTCTTGAATTGGTCCACATGGTCCATAATCTGTTAATAACGATTATGTTTTGCCTTATGAGCATTCTGCGTTTGAAAACATGATTATCCGTGGCCTTTGTGTTTGGTAAATTTGTGAAACAATTGTGCGATACCCACGAAATGAGCAATTGATAAGCTCCCAAGCGCTGAAGAGCTATAAAAACCAGAGCCTCTGGTTCAATCAGCGAACATCGTTTGTGGTGATCTAGAACGTACCTTAGAACGGTGAAAATGAATCGTTGGTATGCCTCGGTGCTCTGTGTGGTGTGCTTGGTGGTAATGGGTGAGTAAGCAAAGTCCTGCCCTGTAATCCTCGTACTTTAACAAGCCATTCGCATCCGAAGGATTTGCCACAACCGCTAATGCCGTGTTGAGACCTCCACCTGATGAAGAGCATACGCAGATACCTCACCTACAAGGTCAACACCATTATCAGATACAAGATGTTCAACAGCAGCAACAGCAGCAACAACAGGAGCAGAACCAGCAACTGCAGGATCAACAGCAGGATCAACAGCAGCAACAACAGGAGCAGGACCAGCAACTGCAGGATCAACAGCAGGAGCAACAGCAGCAACAGCAGCTGGAACAAGAGCAACAGCAGTTTCAAAGCATCAAGGGTCAGCAGAGCAGCGACGAAGAAATTGTGAAGGCCGTCCTCCATCATCGCCACAATCACTAAGCGTTTCTGCGTTTCTCGCTTAACCACAATTAATGCCATTGACTCTAGGTAAATTTGTCTTTAAATAAAAGCTTTCTTTCCGTTACTGTCGTTGCTTTCGATCAACTGAAAAACTTGTTATTCATTTCAATTTGCTGCCCAACTACCTACCTTCCTCAGTGTTCTACATAACTATTTTTATTGTCTTGAAATGTCCAACTATCGCGCTTCGATTAGAGTGAGTACATTCTACGAGTAGCATTGCAAATCCTAATCTTTGTGTTCAATCATTAGAGAAATGCGTACAAATCAACCGTACATGGACAAATAATGCAAAATTGGCAAGGTAATGCAATGGCAAACAGAGCGACGTCGATGTTTCAAAATATAAAAAATCGCAAATGGAATGGCAGTAATTTACAAATTTTGTTATTTTTTAACGAACACCCAATTTGTAGCATTAAAGAAATCCTTAATCCTTTGCTGAAGGCATTATGTGCGAAAAGACTCATTTCGACTCGGTAACAGTCGAAATGAGTTGTTTAAATTTGCTATCGGTACATGGAAATGTTCGAAATTAACGTCCTGTAAAGTAAGTCCCAAAACTGGAACTGGAACATCATGTTAATGATCAATCATACCTAACATTAAGTATAAGATTGGGGCCATTTCGGATTGATGCAAAAGGGTGCATTGTGAACAACAAATAAGGTATGCCCGAAGGTACCTACAGACTCTGCCGAATCCTGGGAAAGGTTGTAATATGGCCAAAAGTTTCGTGTTGCAGCTGTCAAATCAACATTGAATTGAAATTTGGCACCTAGTGATATGAATTTAATTGAACAATAATTTACGAGGGTGAATCAAATATAAACGAGACTTTTTTTTTCTTTAATTT
>NW_026685656.1:0-2441 GCF_943735745.2 Anopheles bellator | reverse complement strand
TGTCGATTTACGATATGAAATAGTCCAATTACAGCCAATCATAAATATGTCTTCATGTCATTTGTCGCATTCACACTAAAATTGAACTGTCGCATAACAATTGCACCTCTCTGATTTTTTGATCTTCGAGAATTGATTGGAAATCGTCCGTCAGTAATTATTAGTTACAGTTCCTATGGCTTGTTTCAGAAATTGCACTCCCCGGCAGTGCGCACTGTTTCGTCATAAATATTTCGAACTCCTCACGTCAATCTAACACTATAATAAGAGCTATGAAAACTTAATAGTTGTATGTAGTTTAAATTTAGGGTTCTTTTCAGACATTTCCACAGTGCTGTGTATCACGCGAGATATTGTGGGTCTGCAGCCAGTGATCGCTTCTGAAATGGAGCATACTGATAGTTTTTTGGCCCTTCCAATATTTTATCTTCGCTACTGTGGTATTTATCGAGAGACGTCCAAGTTGAAGAAACTTCGAACGATAAATTGTTCTGCTGTTTTGTTTGTGTTCATGATATTGCAGTCGATTTACGTTTTGCAAAATGTGGAAGATTTTCTTTCGATTTGCGACGTAATTCCAACCTTGGTGGTGGGACTAGTGGCTATTTCCAAACTCTGCATCTTTGTTTTAAAGCCAGCAGCCATATTCTCTCTGATCGACTCATTCAAAATGCTCCGAAAACGCTCGAACGGCCAAAAGGAAATGCTGTTCCAGAGGAGCAGTCATTTCCATGCCAATCTCCTCAAAGTGTATATAACAGGGGCATTGATAGTGGGATGGTTTTATATTTTGAGTGCTGTTGTTGCGGGAGTTCGGCAGTCCATAGTTGAGGGTAGCTTACGTTTCGTGGCACCTATGGCGTACGTATGGTATTCTCCAATCTCAAACCTTTAATTCTAATAATTGCTCGTCCCAACCACCGTTTCATTGCAGTTTTCCACATAACTATCAACATCCGGCTGTTTTTGTGGCAACTTTACTGTTCAACTGTGACTCAATTCACATGAGCATTTTTATAAATTGTAGTGTCGACACGTGCTTTTCAGAACTGGCTACTAACGTAGCCATCCATTTCAACATCATACAAGATCGTGCAAAATCGATTGATTTTTCAAAACATACTGAAAATGACCTACATGATGTAATAAATTACCATACGGAGTTGCTGGGCATATGTTCAAACGTTAACAGCATTTTTCAGCACACAGTATTTTATCTGCTAATGCTGGACTCGGTGCTGTTGTGCGTAATTGGTTATCAATTTGTACTTTTCATGAACACCCCTCGCGTTGTTATGCTGGCTTCTATGGCGTTTGTAATGCTATTACAAGCAGTAATTTACACCTACCATGGCTCCAAGATGCACGATGAGGTACGAGGCTTCAGTCTAGATGTGTCTAAAAATTCACTTACTAACTCACTAAAATTCGAATAATTAAGAGCTTAAGAGTTGCTGACGCTTTTTACCAAAGCAATTGGTACGAGGGAAGTTTAACCATGAAGAAAAAACTACTTCTCTGCATCATGCGAGCTCAGAAACCTGTCGTTACCAAGGGTGGTTTTATAAAAGCAACATTACCTACTTTGAAAAAGGTGAGAATATTACCGACTTTAAACAAATCATTATCTTGGCTTGATGATGATTGTATTTTTCAACAGATGTTAAACTCAACTGGTTCTTACATCACTATGCTACTATCGTTAGACACTAATGTTGCAGCGGAATAGTAGAACCCGGGGATTTAGCTTGATCGGCGTGATTGTTGTTCAACTTCGCTCGTTTACCTAACAAAATATTTTAAAATTTGAAACTTTAAATTAGCCGAATTAAATAAAACACTGTAGACCTCCTGTAGCGCAGCCTAGGCTCGTCAAATATAAAACGAAATGTGATTAATCGTCGGAAGTTAACCTGATGTGTCTTAAGTTTCTGTCCCTTCTGTCTTTTTCCGCCTGTTCAATTCTTTTGGCTTCCGTCCCGTGTTTTACATCGTGTTTTACAACACACTGTTTGCATAAATAGACAGAACACATAAACAAATCAAAGTAGAATTTTGCCACCTGTTTGACCCGGAGTATGGGTACTCTCCGAGACAGTACGGCTTCCGGAAGCAACGATGCCCCCGAGACGCTGCCCGGATGATCGTCGATGCGCCACGGTCGCACGAGCCCCGCTATGGGCAAAGCGGCCTTCCGGCCTCGAGGCACAGAGGTGCAGCGCAGGCTGGCGCAGGGTGTGGCAAGCACGTTCTGTAGTGTTTCCTACAGTGTGGCCACGGTCCTCGTATTGCTGCTGCAGGAGGACGAACGCTGCATCGGGCGACGGTGGCCAGTGATTGGGCAGCAAACGCGACGGCCCTGCGCAAGAGGGAGCGTTTGCGCACCATCAGCCAGCGGCGGCGGGGCTAAGACCAGACGCTAGCCGGTATCAACGCTGGAC
>NW_026685655.1:0-2441 GCF_943735745.2 Anopheles bellator | reverse complement strand
GTCCAGCGTTGATACCGGCTAGCGTCTGGTCTTAGCCCCGCCGCCGCTGGCTGATGGTGCGCAAACGCTCCCTCTTGCGCAGGGCCGTCGCGTTTGCTGCCCAATCACTGGCCACCGTCGCCCGATGCAGCGTTCGTCCTCCTGCAGCAGCAATACGAGGACCGTGGCCACACTGTAGGAAACACTACAGAACGTGCTTGCCACACCCTGCGCCAGCCTGCGCTGCACCTCTGTGCCTCGAGGCCGGAAGGCCGCTTTGCCCATAGCGGGGCTCGTGCGACCGTGGCGCATCGACGATCATCCGGGCAGCGTCTCGGGGGCATCGTTGCTTCCGGAAGCCGTACTGTCTCGGAGAGTACCCATACTCCGGGTCAAACAGGTGGCAAAATTCTACTTTGATTTGTTTATGTGTTCTGTCTATTTATGCAAACAGTGTGTTGTAAAACACGATGTAAAACACGGGACGGAAGCCAAAAGAATTGAACAGGCGGAAAAAGACAGAAGGGACAGAAACTTAAGACACATCAGGTTAACTTCCGACGATTAATCACATTTCGTTTTATATTTGACGAGCCTAGGCTGCGCTACAGGAGGTCTACAGTGTTTTATTTAATTCGGCTAATTTAAAGTTTCAAATTTTAAAATATTTTGTTAGGTAAACGAGCGAAGTTGAACAACAATCACGCCGATCAAGCTAAATCCCCGGGTTCTACTATTCCGCTGCAACATTAGTGTCTAACGATAGTAGCATAGTGATGTAAGAACCAGTTGAGTTTAACATCTGTTGAAAAATACAATCATCATCAAGCCAAGATAATGATTTGTTTAAAGTCGGTAATATTCTCACCTTTTTCAAAGTAGGTAATGTTGCTTTTATAAAACCACCCTTGGTAACGACAGGTTTCTGAGCTCGCATGATGCAGAGAAGTAGTTTTTTCTTCATGGTTAAACTTCCCTCGTACCAATTGCTTTGGTAAAAAGCGTCAGCAACTCTTAAGCTCTTAATTATTCGAATTTTAGTGAGTTAGTAAGTGCATTTTTAGACACATCTAGACTGAAGCCTCGTACCTCATCGTGCATCTTGGAGCCATGGTAGGTGTAAATTACTGCTTGTAATAGCATTACAAACGCCATAGAAGCCAGCATAACAACGCGAGGGGTGTTCATGAAAAGTACAAATTGATAACCAATTACGCACAACAGCACCGAGTCCAGCATTAGCAGATAAAATACTGTGTGCTGAAAAATGCTGTTAACGTTTGAACATATGCCCAGCAACTCCGTATGGTAATTTATTACATCATGTAGGTCATTTTCAGTATGTTTTGAAAAATCAATCGATTTTGCACGATCTTGTATGATGTTGAAATGGATGGCTACGTTAGTAGCCAGTTCTGAAAAGCACGTGTCGACACTACAATTTATAAAAATGCTCATGTGAATTGAGTCACAGTTGAACAGTAAAGTTGCCACAAAAACAGCCGGATGTTGATAGTTATGTGGAAAACTGCAATGAAACGGTGGTTGGGACGAGCAATTATTAGAATTAAAGGTTTGAGATTGGAGAATACCATACGTACGCCATAGGTGCCACGAAACGTAAGCTACCCTCAACTATGGACTGCCGAACTCCCGCAACAACAGCACTCAAAATATAAAACCATCCCACTATCAATGCCCCTGTTATATACACTTTGAGGAGATTGGCATGGAAATGACTGCTCCTCTGGAACAGCATTTCCTTTTGGCCGTTCGAGCGTTTTCGGAGCATTTTGAATGAGTCGATCAGAGAGAATATGGCTGCTGGCTTTAAAACAAAGATGCAGAGTTTGGAAATAGCCACTAGTCCCACCACCAAGGTTGGAATTACGTCGCAAATCGAAAGAAAATCTTCCACATTTTGCAAAACGTAAATCGACTGCAATATCATGAACACAAACAAAACAGCAGAACAATTTATCGTTCGAAGTTTCTTCAACTTGGACGTCTCTCGATAAATACCACAGTAGCGAAGATAAAATATTGGAAGGGCCAAAAAACTATCAGTATGCTCCATTTCAGAAGCGATCACTGGCTGCAGACCCACAATATCTCGCGTGATACACAGCACTGTGGAAATGTCTGAAAAGAACCCTAAATTTAAACTACATACAACTATTAAGTTTTCATAGCTCTTATTATAGTGTTAGATTGACGTGAGGAGTTCGAAATATTTATGACGAAACAGTGCGCACTGCCGGGGAGTGCAATTTCTGAAACAAGCCATAGGAACTGTAACTAATAATTACTGACGGACGATTTCCAATCAATTCTCGAAGATCAAAAAATCAGAGAGGTGCAATTGTTATGCGACAGTTCAATTTTAGTGTGAATGCGACAAATGACATGAAGACATATTTATGATTGGCTGTAATTGGACTATTTCATATCGTAAATCGACA
>NW_026685654.1:0-2444 GCF_943735745.2 Anopheles bellator | reverse complement strand
CGCTTATATTTGCTTAGGACGCGTTATGACTGCGTCTTCGATGTTCCGTTTCGTGGGAGATGTAAACAAGGCAACTCGTCCTACGCTCGTTCCGATTACGAGTTGCCTGGTGGGAGGTCTGTTGCCACATACATTGCATTATGCAAACATTGTTTCCTCTTTCTGGTTTGAGTCGCATATCGATAACGGGTCCGCTTTTTCATGACTGGATAGAATTCGTGGCTTGCGCTGGCCTTGGTCTCTGCAGAGGAATACAAAAAAAGAGATAGCGAGATCGAGTAAAAATTATAAGTCCGAGAGAGAACGGGCAGTCGACGGGCTCCAAGTCAAGTGCAAGTGTTCTTCGTTCCATCGCGTGTGATCCTGATAGAAATAATCCAGGTAAGTTTAGTGGACAGTATTCAGTGAATATCAAATAATGTTGAAATGTTTTCGCTTTGCTCGTTTCAGATGTTCAACAGGGACGCAAAACATTTTTCAACGTGTCTACGGCGTCAACAACAAGTGATATTGTCGACGCACCAAATTGCTACGACCGCTATAGTGAAGTGTGAAGAGTGTACGCGAACCGAAAAAAGAGAGAAAATATACGCTTCGAAACCGAACCAACCGTATGTTATTTTGGCTAGGGGGGAATTGGGAGAAAGAAAACGAAGAAAGAGAGGGGACACACAGGAGAGAGGGAGACAAGGGGGTCACGCTGGAGAGTTCATCTTTGGCGGTCGACTCGATGCGCCGGTTGGCGTTCCGTTGGCGTTCCTTTGGAACTTTGCCATACAAAATTTGTATAGGATCGCGAATGGTTCCTGAAAAGTTCCTGAAAAATGAACCTGAAAGAGCGGCCGGCACTCAATTTTGCTCACTGGGTACTGATCCCTCTTCTTGTAGGCCCGATAACGCGTCATCCACCACGGGCAGAAGCCGCGAGATCGAGTGTTGGCCGCGGACCCTCAACGGTGAAACCGTGATTACGCCACTCCAGAATGCAGTACCAATGGCCGTGGAATGCCGTGCCAATGGAATGCCGTGCCGCGAAATTGAGAACGAACATCTCAGGGACGCTGCCGCTAAAACCGCTAGCTTCGCCGCTCAGCCAAAAACGATCAGCGATCGTCATGATAGCCGAATGCCGACGGACAACGTAAGCGCTATCCAGCGCACGGAGCAACAGCGACCGGCGCCGAAGCAGCAGCTCTTGCACTCGACGCATGCGCCAGAATCCAGCCATCATGCCGCACGCACCGCCATGGATAGTACCGTCCTCTCTGACGAGACCCGGCGAATCGAGGATCAACATCTTCGAGAGACGCAGCAAGCTACAGTCCCGGGAGCCATTCTGTATCTTTCGAACCACATCTGGGGCGTCGAAACCGTGCCATTCAGCTACCGATACAGCTCCGGCAAGGACACGGACACGCCGCCGTCCGACTGCGCCACGACTTGCTCATCGGACGACTCGATCCGCGCACGTGACGTAGACAGGCGCGAGCACAACGACATCTACCGGCGCATCATCTACAGCAAGGAGCTGCCGAAGGTGCCGTATACCGACGACGAGCTGAGCTTCATCCGCGATACGGTCAACCCGATCCACGGGGTGGAGAAGTGCTCCAGCTACGATGGGCGCAACGGGGTGCAGTGCGACAAGATCGCACCCTACAGCCACCGCCGCCACCGCAGTTACCGCCGCCGAGCAAACCGCCGTCGCCGCAGTTGCCGCCGCCGAGCCAGTTGCCGCCGTCTAGCAAACCGCCGTCGCCGAGCCAATTGCCGCCGCCGAGCACGAGGCCGCCGCAGCCTCAAATAGATCAACGAATCCACCCATCAAGTCGAACCACCGGCCGGTCACACCCTCAATCGGGCTGCCGACAATGCCTCTCGTCATCAACGAGGCATCACTAGTCGGTGTGTACACGGATGATATTTGCAACACCCGCGAGAGCGCGACGGAAACCCTGAAGTGTCGCCTCAGCGAGCAGTCTACGTACAAGAACTTCTCCTGCCACTGGGCGCGCTCGATGGGCAGCAAGTTCCGCGACAAGGCCCGTGCCAAAGACAGACGCCCCAGTGGAGGTGAGCGTCACCAGGGCTGACGCGGACCAGGATTATTGCGTCCAGTCCAACCTGGTGCCCACGCATCCGGCCTTCGTCGAACAGAGAGCCACCAAGGACCCCGTCATCAGTGAGGCAACGATGGTCGGGATGTCGGCCAACACGAACGAGATTCGCGACATCCGCGGCGAGACGGCAACCATCCCGTGTCGCATCAACGACTATGCGTCCAGGGACTTCTCCCATCATTGGGCGCGCCCGACGAGCAGCAAGTTCCGCCCAGTGAACAATTTTGAGAGCCCGAGCCACCCCCTCTGCCTGCGACGCGGCGGAGGAAGGCTGAGGCGAGTGAGATCGAACGCCCCTCTGCCTGCGACGAGGCCGAGGAAGGG
>NW_026685653.1:0-2448 GCF_943735745.2 Anopheles bellator | reverse complement strand
TATGGAAGAAATGTACATCTGGATCAACGATCTGGTGACTACGTATCCGACCATCCTCTCGGTGGTATCCATTGGTCAGTCATACGAGGGGCGGGAAATGATCGCTCTCAAACTGTCCTACAAAACGGGTAATCCGGGAATTTTCATCGAGTCCAACATACACGCCCGCGAATGGATCACCTCGGCTACGGTCACGTGGATCCTGAACGAGTTTTTGACTTCTGACAATCCCAATGTACGCGAGCTGGCGGAGAACTACGATTGGTATATTTTGCCGGTTGTGAATCCCGACGGGCTCCACTACACCAAGACGGTGAACCGGATGTGGCGTAAGAATCGATATCCCCACAACGTGCTGTGCTACGGAGTGGATATGAACCGTAACTTCCCCGGACACTGGATGGGTATGCCTTTGCATACAGGAGACGAACGGTCCGTGAACTGAAAGAGATTCGTTGGCTTCTCATTACAGAGGGAGGAGCATCAGCCGTTCCATGCACGGACACTTATGCTGGGCCGGAACCGGGATCGGAAATCGAGACCAAAAACGTCATGAACTACTTCCTGAGCGTTAAGGACAATATTCATGCTTACTTCGCCTTCCATTCATACGGACAGTATATTCTGTTTCCGTACGGACACACAAACACCTATTACTCCGAAAACTACTATGATATGATGGAAATGGGAGAAGCGGCAGCTATCGCTATCTTCCAAAAATACAAAACGACATACGAAGTCGGTACAACGGCTGATGTACTATGTAAGTATTTGTTCATTTGCGAACATTGGGAAGTATTCTACCAACATCTCTATCAACGAATGGACCGATGAATATATCTTGCAGATATCAATTCTGGATCTTCCCGAGACTGGGTGCATGGTACGCAAGGTGTACCTATAGCTGCTACGATCGAGTTCCGCGACACGGGCTATCACGGATTCATTCTACCACCAGAGCAAATCATTCCTAACGCCATAGAAATTTTAGACGGCCTGGTGGCATTTCTGCGTAAGGGTAAAGAAATTGGATATTTCACTGTTTAAGTTCACTTTTTAACCACAGTTCTTCGCATGATTGTAATACTTAATCGTTAAAATATAAAATGGCACTGGTCGTATGTTCCGCACACTTGTAAAGACGTTTTCTTCGACTATCAGGCAAATGTTTGAAGTTCGATTACGAAAAACGTACGGTGGAAAAATGTCCTTACGATGCAATGATTACTTGGATTGAATAGGTTCGACGAAATCGAATTTTCGTTTTTTCTTTCCTAAATTTTGGTTTACATACTTTTGTACATACTGTTTGTATAACACTTTAAATCATTATTGCAATGGTAATAAAAATAATTTAAGACAAATAAAAACTCAATATTTCTATAAACTACACAGTGAATCCTTTTGTACACTAAACACTTAGAGCTATTGTGAACAAACGGGTTATTGTGGAACGAAAACGTACGATGCGAACTGCTCTTATGACAAGCCTCCTCGATTCACGTTTAGGACTATTGTTCTATACAACCGTTGACATGATAAGCTAACGGTTTCTGCCAATAGTCATTCAAATCATAAAAAACTGATAAGATATTAAACAATCATAACTGCAGTCATTGTTGAGTGATTTCACACTTTCTACAAGGCGCTATGTCCTATCTGCACTGACAAAATTGCTTAACAGCTGGCAATAAATCTCAATCAGGCTATTATAAAAAAGGGAACTCAGCTCCTGGCCTAGCTTCTGTCGGTTCCTACCCTTCGGACAGAGATGATCCTAAAGTCTGTTGTGTTGCTCGTTTGCCTTGGAGCAGGATTGCTCCAGGCAGAGCCTGTTCGTTTCGATAATTATCGAGTGTATGAAATATCCATCGGCACCCAGAAACAACTCGAAACCTTCCAGTATATGGAGCGTTATCCGGATGGAGTAAGTGTTAAAAAGTGCACAATTCGAATGATCGTGGAACGATCGAAGTGAAACATCGTTATTTCGTTGATTTCAGTACATCTTTTGGGAATCTCCAGTGCAAACGAACATGAACATCAATTTGGTTGTTCCTCCGCATAAAGTGGCCGAGTTCGAAGAACTGAAACAGCATCTCGATTTCGAGAGCCGGCTGAGGATCGAGAACGTGCAGAAGTGAGTGTAAAGCAAAGATTACAGAAAAATAATTGACTACTCACTGATCCTAATCCTAACCCAATCCGTTTTAGGCTCATTGACGAAGAAAGTCCCCAAAAGTCTAGGCGCGCATTCGATTGGGCAGGCTATCACACTATGGAAGAAATGTACATCTGGATCAACGATCTGGTGACTACGTATCCGACCATCCTCTCGGTGGTATCCATTGGTCAGTCATACGAGGGGCGGGAAATGATCGCTCTCAAACTGTCCTACAAAACGGGTAATCCGGGAATTTTCATCGAGTCCAACATACACGCCCGCGA
>NW_026685652.1:0-2448 GCF_943735745.2 Anopheles bellator | reverse complement strand
TGGAGCATAAACTCTTCTGTGTGACTGTGTGGGTGTGTGTGTGTGTGTGTGTGGAGTGAAAAGCAAATTATAACGACGACTTCGGGGACGCCGGGGACGAGCCAGAGCGCCGTGGCACCTCCACACGTCCCACGCGCTCTCGCCGGCATCGAAAGAAAAGAGAGCTATGCTTTTGGGGGGCTGGGCCACGAAAGGACTGCAGGGCGGCCGAAGAGCCCCCCACCTGCACCCAGGTACCGGAGGGCTGGCTGGCTGGCTGACTGGCTAACGGAAACCGCCCCAATTCTCGCCCGCGCTCCGATCACGACTCACAGTAAGCTACCCCCTTTTGCAAAGTCAGCACGGGGAGACGGCTCTGGGTACTTTTTAAAACGAATATTACCCAACGACGACGATGACGACGACGATGGAGCCAACGCGACCTGAAGGCTTTTTAAGGCCCCACCACCACCACCACCACCACTGGGCGTAAAAATTGCAAAAATATATTCCAAATCCCAGCCACGGGCCCGAAAGAGTGGGTCTTTGTGGGCAGAGCAGAATGGCCCCTGTGGAGGAGAGGCTTTCGGGGCGAGTCGTACACCTTTCGGGCAGCCCACCAGCAGGGTGCACAAGAATCTGGCAACGGTCCCGGCGCTTACATTGTGATTTGCGGAATAAAGTTCGCTAGTTTATAGCGTCGAGACGCCCGCGCCACCGATAGACAATTCAATCGACGAAAATGGCGGTCTAACGGCTCTGCTAAACTACCGCGAAAAACTAAGACGATGGCGAGTGTCAACGCTTGCCAGGTCGTGACGTCGTAACCATGCAAAATAGTGGCGAACGAACGGGCATCAAAGAGCTCCTTGGGCTCACAACATTTGACAGCGGCAAATCGGAGTAAGAGGAGCCATTGAAATAACTGAAACTCTTTCCGAGGATATCCGAAAAGTAGAGTTGTGGAACTTTTGGGAATTTCGGGCAAAACATCGCAGCCATCCAAATAACATCGCCGGTCGTCCCGTTTCAAGAATGGAACACAGAAAGAGCCGCGTTGTGTGTGAACATCCGAAATGTGAGCCTAAAATAAACAAAATCGCTCCGAAACCGGACCGGCAACGGAGTCAGGTCTATATAGAGTTCCATCAACTTCCCAGATGATGTCGTTCTTCGTCGTCGTCGTCGTCGTCGTCGTCGGCATCCCGGGGGGAGGGTTCGTGTCTTGCACGTTGTCCGAGTCGCTTCCCGGTGCCCTTCCCAGCCCCATCGGCCGCAGCACTATTATCCGATCGGTTGTTGCTCTTTGTTGTTTCCATTTCTGATGTAGCTGAGGCTGCTCAGCTCAGATGGGCTGAAGGGGGCCGGTTAGGGAAGGCCACCCCACGGTAGAGGCCAATCATCAATTAGACCTTCAACCCGTGAAGCCTGCACACCACACACCGACAGCAGAGCCGGGGAAAAGCCACGAGACGTCAACCGTCTGCTGCCACGGACAATGCGGCCCGAATGCGAGCGAGAGAGCCTAAGCGATGTCTAACGTGGCGTGAAGAAACGGAATCGCGCGAGTCCGTTCTGTGTCTTTACCTCGCCTAACTACCTCTCTTGTGTAACGCCAGCTACAATGTTGGAGGCTCCGCCCGAAGAACCCATAATCCGAAGACACGGACTCGATGCCGGACTTCCCATCAATCCGGAAGATCTTCCGAAGATCTAGGGACGAGTGTGGCACAAAACCGGACCAGTCCCATGTGTCGACCTTGAGAACACTCGCGACTCGCGGAGGGCCTGAAAAATCAAGTTTTGTCGGAAATGTCGGACCCACACGCACACTCCCGAGCCGTATCCGGATCGGTCCGGAATGGTCACACGGCAGGGAACCGACGGCCACAGATGATCGCCACTGAAAAACACTGTTATTAGCGCGCGCCACACAGATTTGAGGTACGGAATTAAGCCGCCTATCTCTCTCTCTCTCGCGGTTCGAGTTGGACATTCCCAGGCCTACAGCCGAAGCCGGGAGTCCGGTGGGGTCGTGAAAGGGTTCACAGCACGTACGGTTGTGACAGCTCGAGGGGGGTTGTTGTACCGTGGCGAGGTAATGCAATGCCATTAAAAGGTACGAACATTGCACTCGGCGGCCGTCGGCAGAGAACCCGTAGAAAGGGGGGGCGAGAGAAGTGTCTCGAGAAGTGTTGGTTTGGTCAGTAACCGAACGATGGCTGGAACGGTGGGCTCCACCAACCACACAGACACAGCCTTACAATCGCTTGGACTTCTTCCTGGACCTCTGACGCTGGACACGATGCCTCTGCACCGAGAGAGCCCCCAAGCGGCGTGGTCTGGGAATATCTGGGAACGGACTCTCCATCTCGGGACCGGTGGCCACGCCGGGCCCTGTTCTTTTATGTTTCCAGCATAGCATATTTCCAGTGCATATTATGCACACAATATTTGCGTCACGAAGCA
>NW_026685651.1:0-2448 GCF_943735745.2 Anopheles bellator | reverse complement strand
TGGAGCATAAACTCTTCTGTGTGACTGTGTGGGTGTGTGTGTGTGTGTGTGTGGAGTGAAAAGCAAATTATAACGACGACTTCGGGGACGCCGGGGACGAGCCAGAGCGCCGTGGCACCTCCACACGTCCCACGCGCTCTCGCCGGCATCGAAAGAAAAGAGAGCTATGCTTTTGGGGGGCTGGGCCACGAAAGGACTGCAGGGCGGCCGAAGAGCCCCCCACCTGCACCCAGGTACCGGAGGGCTGGCTGGCTGGCTGACTGGCTAACGGAAACCGCCCCAATTCTCGCCCGCGCTCCGATCACGACTCACAGTAAGCTACCCCCTTTTGCAAAGTCAGCACGGGGAGACGGCTCTGGGTACTTTTTAAAACGAATATTACCCAACGACGACGATGACGACGACGATGGAGCCAACGCGACCTGAAGGCTTTTTAAGGCCCCACCACCACCACCACCACCACTGGGCGTAAAAATTGCAAAAATATATTCCAAATCCCAGCCACGGGCCCGAAAGAGTGGGTCTTTGTGGGCAGAGCAGAATGGCCCCTGTGGAGGAGAGGCTTTCGGGGCGAGTCGTACACCTTTCGGGCAGCCCACCAGCAGGGTGCACAAGAATCTGGCAACGGTCCCGGCGCTTACATTGTGATTTGCGGAATAAAGTTCGCTAGTTTATAGCGTCGAGACGCCCGCGCCACCGATAGACAATTCAATCGACGAAAATGGCGGTCTAACGGCTCTGCTAAACTACCGCGAAAAACTAAGACGATGGCGAGTGTCAACGCTTGCCAGGTCGTGACGTCGTAACCATGCAAAATAGTGGCGAACGAACGGGCATCAAAGAGCTCCTTGGGCTCACAACATTTGACAGCGGCAAATCGGAGTAAGAGGAGCCATTGAAATAACTGAAACTCTTTCCGAGGATATCCGAAAAGTAGAGTTGTGGAACTTTTGGGAATTTCGGGCAAAACATCGCAGCCATCCAAATAACATCGCCGGTCGTCCCGTTTCAAGAATGGAACACAGAAAGAGCCGCGTTGTGTGTGAACATCCGAAATGTGAGCCTAAAATAAACAAAATCGCTCCGAAACCGGACCGGCAACGGAGTCAGGTCTATATAGAGTTCCATCAACTTCCCAGATGATGTCGTTCTTCGTCGTCGTCGTCGTCGTCGTCGTCGGCATCCCGGGGGGAGGGTTCGTGTCTTGCACGTTGTCCGAGTCGCTTCCCGGTGCCCTTCCCAGCCCCATCGGCCGCAGCACTATTATCCGATCGGTTGTTGCTCTTTGTTGTTTCCATTTCTGATGTAGCTGAGGCTGCTCAGCTCAGATGGGCTGAAGGGGGCCGGTTAGGGAAGGCCACCCCACGGTAGAGGCCAATCATCAATTAGACCTTCAACCCGTGAAGCCTGCACACCACACACCGACAGCAGAGCCGGGGAAAAGCCACGAGACGTCAACCGTCTGCTGCCACGGACAATGCGGCCCGAATGCGAGCGAGAGAGCCTAAGCGATGTCTAACGTGGCGTGAAGAAACGGAATCGCGCGAGTCCGTTCTGTGTCTTTACCTCGCCTAACTACCTCTCTTGTGTAACGCCAGCTACAATGTTGGAGGCTCCGCCCGAAGAACCCATAATCCGAAGACACGGACTCGATGCCGGACTTCCCATCAATCCGGAAGATCTTCCGAAGATCTAGGGACGAGTGTGGCACAAAACCGGACCAGTCCCATGTGTCGACCTTGAGAACACTCGCGACTCGCGGAGGGCCTGAAAAATCAAGTTTTGTCGGAAATGTCGGACCCACACGCACACTCCCGAGCCGTATCCGGATCGGTCCGGAATGGTCACACGGCAGGGAACCGACGGCCACAGATGATCGCCACTGAAAAACACTGTTATTAGCGCGCGCCACACAGATTTGAGGTACGGAATTAAGCCGCCTATCTCTCTCTCTCTCGCGGTTCGAGTTGGACATTCCCAGGCCTACAGCCGAAGCCGGGAGTCCGGTGGGGTCGTGAAAGGGTTCACAGCACGTACGGTTGTGACAGCTCGAGGGGGGTTGTTGTACCGTGGCGAGGTAATGCAATGCCATTAAAAGGTACGAACATTGCACTCGGCGGCCGTCGGCAGAGAACCCGTAGAAAGGGGGGGCGAGAGAAGTGTCTCGAGAAGTGTTGGTTTGGTCAGTAACCGAACGATGGCTGGAACGGTGGGCTCCACCAACCACACAGACACAGCCTTACAATCGCTTGGACTTCTTCCTGGACCTCTGACGCTGGACACGATGCCTCTGCACCGAGAGAGCCCCCAAGCGGCGTGGTCTGGGAATATCTGGGAACGGACTCTCCATCTCGGGACCGGTGGCCACGCCGGGCCCTGTTCTTTTATGTTTCCAGCATAGCATATTTCCAGTGCATATTATGCACACAATATTTGCGTCACGAAGCA
>NW_026685650.1:0-2449 GCF_943735745.2 Anopheles bellator | reverse complement strand
CGAAACTCACGGCCCAACAACTTACAGCAACTTCCAGCATTACCTCTCATTTTCCCAATCCCAACCCGACCCCACAACACCCCCACCCCCACTCACTTTCGGCGTGTCTTTTGGGCGAGAGGCCCACCCGAAATGGGTGCGACAAAGCCGGAAAAAGCCTGTCCGTCTGAGTAACGAAAACGAGAGCAACAGAGACGGAGACGGAGCAAAGCGTCGGAGACATGGCGAAGGTCACGGCTAGGCGGGCTACAAAGAGAAAGAAAAAAAGGTTTTTCCCAACACTTACCGCGCGAGGACGCACTTGAGAGAGGTATAGAAGAGGCCCGCAAAAGTAATGACTTTATTGGCCTCGTAGAATAATTGGCCTCAAAAAAGCGGAGTAAATCGAAAAATTGTTCTTCTTTATGGGGGGACAGGTCGCCGCACGCCGCGAATGAATGGTAAGCGGTTCGGCAAAAGAGTTTCAAAGACGGTGTGCAGAATGAAACCTTCAATCGGGAGCCCGTTCGGGAACTTTCGAGCAGTTTCGAGCAGTTTCGAGCAGTTTGATTTTGAGCTCAGCTACCCTGTAGCGCATCCTTATTGGAGTGAACGTTCCCATCGATGCCATCTTAAGCCAGCCAGCTCTTTCGAGACGTTTAGGAGAACTTCGAGCAGTTTCGAGCAGTTTCGAGCAGTTTCGAGCAGTTTCGAGCAGTTTGGTTTCGAGCTCAGCGACCCATCAGCGCATCCTCATTGAAGTGGACGTTCCCATCGCCTACCGGATACGGGTGACACGAGCATGGAGAGAAAAATAAAATAATAAGGACATTCAATGGCCCTCCCAAACACCCCAGGCATCCTTTCGAAGGCTTTCGCCGGCTTGGGTTTTGTTTTCCGTCACCGAGACACATCCTATGCCGTGCCCGACGTCTAGTAGCGACGAGTATTATTATTGATTTATGGCTTCTCAGTTTCAACGTCAGTAACTTAATTAATTAAATAAAATTAGGTTCATTAAATGCGCCCAGAGAAACGGCCCGGGCCCGTCGCTGGTCATGGCCGTTTTGGCGCCTACTGGAAGAAGAAAAAAAAAACGGGGTGAACGGGCCAGACGAGTGGCCGTAAAGTGCTGCAAGGTGGAACACCCATACGGGCTGTGCAAAGCGGACTAGGACATTCGAGCAGTTGCATGTGGTACCGGGAGCCCAAGGTGTTCCACCTCCGACACATTCGGGAGCCGATTCATCGGAAGCCGGAAGGTGACACCCGGGCTATTTATAGTTGACTCCGGTTGGATGAGCCGGCAAAACAACAGGGCAACACCTCCGGGGTCGGCCGACTTAGGACTTGTGAGACTTCCCGCCCCGACGGGCGTCCCCGGACATCGGACATCGATACTTGGAATGGTGTCCGTAGCCGTTGGGTGCAAATGGGAACTTAATTAAACGGCGACGACGACGAGGACGACTCCACTTCATAACATCGGAAACGACCGCCTAGGCCGGCTCCGGGATAGTTGGCAACGTACCCTCGGATAGTGAGACGGCCCGGCCGTCTTATAAGACGGCGCGCGAATAATCGGACGGCATTTTACGAGTTCGGGGTCCGCGCCCAGTTAAGCGTCGTTCGATGATGATGATGATGATGCTGATGATGTGCCCGTCATGAGGCGCCGTGTTTTATGAGCGCGGGCGCTCGGCGAATTCATTTTTGCCGTCCGGCACTTTATTATGAACCGAAGTACCACCGGTCACCGGTCAGATCCGGTCTGCTAGGTTCGGTTAGGTTACCTACTCCGGGGGTTTTCAATCCGGGCATGCGGGTTCCGTGGTTTAATGGGTCCGATTGTTCTGGATGAGCTGAAGGTGAAGCAGATGAGCAGCACGCGTGGTGGCAGCATCGAATGACATTCAGCAAGTGCCGAGGCCGGCCACCGCGGTTTAATTCCCTGTTTAATGGCATGGCCGCCTGAGTGCCTGAGCTGCCTGGGGGATTGATTATTTTATTATTACACTTTGTCTGGACCGCTGCTGCCAGCGCTTAATTGGCCGCGTTAACCACGCGTCGCTGAAATGTTTGATGCTATCCAACTATCGGTTGAGATCGGTGGTGGAAACTGATTGAACACCAGACGATGACGATAACAAACTGGGGAACATTTGTGCTTATGAGTAGGATGATATGAAATTTTAACAGCTTTCCATTGGAACGTTAGCTCTAACTGAACAAGACGGTCGTTAGAGCCTAGAGCTTTCAAATGAAAGTTCCACGAAACAAGAAACTACGTCTAGCTGATGTAAACTTCACGAGCGCGAAGATTTCACGCCGAAGGTTGCACCAGACAAACGCCTCAACAATGAGACGGCCTTTAATCGAATGGAACTCATTCCCGTTCCCGGTTTGGAAGTCTGGAAAAAGGACACTTCAGTTCCAGAGACTCCAGAGACTGCAGATCTAAGACCACGGT
>NW_026685649.1:0-2451 GCF_943735745.2 Anopheles bellator | reverse complement strand
TGTAGCATAATATAATATAATATTAAAATGCCAGGTTGAACGACTTTCAGGATGCAGCAATCATCGGCCAAACAAAAACGAGAAGAAATGTCCGGAAAGTTAGTTTAGGAGAAATTTAATTTGCGTGTTAATTTGACGAGGGTCGTAGTTGGGTCTTAACCTACCGTAGATGAAAGCTACTGGAAAGAAGCTCTAACCGGGTCAGTTAGTCAAATTGGGTTGTGCCGGTTGCCGAGGGCGTTTCGATCGATCGACGCTGTGTTCGAGAAATAAAAGATGTTGGGTGAACACAATGCACAGACAACTCGAAAATTATGTAACGAGCCGGACACCACATATCCACTGATGCCGCTGCTCGAAACTGTCTCCCAGCACTCAGCCGGAAAGGAGGGACACGGTTAATTGCGGTTGTATCACTGAACCAAAGCCGGCTACAAAAAGGCACTACAAAAAGGGCGACAATCAGTGCGAAAAAGTTTTCCCGGAAAATCGAAACCGTCCCTTGCGCTAGACATCCTTTCAATTCATACGACCCAATAATCGTTGATTATGGCTGAGCGAAAGTCTTTCGAGTTTCAACACGAAAGATAAACGAGCCAAAGCGTAAAATCCGCAAATTGAAGTATCTTTCCATTGATCCACTTGCAACTGATGCGACCAGAATTAAGTTGTAGCGATTAGATACGCTAACGCAAAGCTAAACGGAGTACGAATAAATATTGGTGATGAAAAGAATTTATTTTGAACAACTGTCGCAGTTAAAAGCAACATCTACTTCAAGTCCTGCCAGATCTTGGCTTATTCTGATGAAATAAATATTAATGGTCGAAGATCTCCGCTGTTACTCAGGCGTACACAAGGGTTGACCAAGCTGCGGGCAATCTCAGTCTGCAGATGAACGATAGCAAAACCAAATTCATGGTAGCACTAACGCCGGCCGCTGTACCAATCAAACCGGAGAGCATCCGTACGGTTGACTTATAGGTGACCGAAAGATCGAAGCCCTCTCGAGCTTTCTAGGATCGAAAGTTAGCACCAACTGGGCACAACTAAAGATATTCCCGCTAGGGTGCTAGCAGTCAACAGGTCTTTCTACAGACCGAAGAAACTATTTCGCTCACACCTCGTGTTGAAACGGTCGAAGTTGTGGCTACACCGACACTTTATAATTTCAGTTCACACATACGGATCTCACACATGGACTCTGCCCAAAATCGACGAAAGCTTGTTAGATGCACCCAACAGGAAGATTGATATTTGACCCCGTATGTGTGAAGGGGCAATGGAGAAGCCGATACAACTGCGACCTTTACGCACTCTACGACAACTTCTCTGTCAGTGGTGCCTATGCCTTGCCAAGCCCCGGTGGGGTGGCTGTGTCATGAGACTGGGTAGTGATGAGCCAGACCGACACCGATGCGAGAAAAGGCTTGAGCAACGATGGCGCGAGCGATATAGTGGACAATGGGTATCGTTACAGCCCAGGATCGCTTAGGGGTTGTACTACAAATGGGGGTTTCACCCCCATTTTGACAATTTCAAAAGGCAAAGATTCTTACTGAACAATGCACTCCTGGCCAACCGGCCACAGAGCAGACGATAGTCTGACGAAACACTTGATGCGCATCGGGCCGTCCAGTTATTATTGGTGATTAATGCCTAAGTTCGAGAAGAGTGAGATCGGTTCGTGGTGACTATATACTGTTTTGCTTGCTTTGCAAGCTTTCGGATATAGATAGATCGAGGTTTGGTACAAGGTTTCGTACCTTCAAACCATCCTACTTTTGGACTTACCTTAAAAGCAACTATCATAGAAGCCAAGCATTTTAAATCACATGGAGTTGCTTGCTGTGAAACATGGCACGATAAATTTATTAATTAACTAAAAATTCTCATCATCATAATCAATTAATGATTAATAAAAAATAATAATTAGGTAATAAATAAATTGCGATAGTATCGAATAAAGTTGACAAGGTCTTAGCATTACATCGAGCATTTTATATCGCATACATAAAAGGAATCAGCGAACTATCAAAGGATTTTACATTTTTTGGGTTCCTTCTTTTGAAATTCAACTTTCTTGTTTTACCTCCGCAGGCGTAAAATTCAGCTGTTCTGATTTGTTTTAGTGCGTTTGCTTCAACAATATTGATTCCAGCTCACCTGTAAATTAACTTTTTTATTGATTCAAATTATGCCACCAGACACTTGCTATATTTGTATCCAAACTAGTCTATGTGACGTTATCGAGGTGATATTTGTAAGCCCAGTTCGATAGACGGTGTTGCGCTGGTATTGAATTGCTGCACAGATTCGTTAAAATAGTAAAACAAAAGAAAATCGTACAGAATTTCTACAAGCATGATGGGCGAGGTCCAACAGCAGACTTCCACATTGGAAGTTATTAGGAGTATGCGTAGAAATTTATCGTTTTTTTACCAAATTGAA
>NW_026685648.1:0-2454 GCF_943735745.2 Anopheles bellator | reverse complement strand
TGCTGTAGTTAATCAATTAAAGGCCAGGGTCACAGAAGTGTTTGCTGGACACAGAGAAACTTAGTAAACAACAGTGCGCAAAGTATACTAAATTATGATCAAACGAATCGGCACGATCGGCTAGTAAGCTAGCTAAGGTTTTGTTTATCGGCCATGCCTATAAAGTTTGCTGTACTTTTTTGTTTAGAAACAGTATATGAATGCGAAACAGGACACTAACAGGATTCTTCGTATATTTCATAAAAATCCACTTCGCCTGGTTAGTAGACAACCGGATGTGGTGCAATTTTTAACCCAGACAGTTAACGAACGTAGGCAAATTAGTTTGATCAATCGTCATCGTCATCAATCGATCGGTTGCAAACTTATTAATAATTCCTTGTCTGTCTGTGATCGTGATGGGGGACGATTTCTCATGTTCTTCGTAGATTTTACACTTTTTTGAGCGAATTCTTCATTTATTAATTGAATCTGTGGAGAGAGCAGACCCTTTGAAAGAAACAATGTATCAGCATGAACGATGCTCGAAGTAAGAAGCGTGTTTGGGCTCAGCATAACCGGGCGACGATCGAGACCGATTTTGCTGAGCCTGGCGGGGCCACGTATGCCACCACAGAGCTAGGCCAGTATGGTAACTATTATCAAGAATATAATCCATTATTAAGAGTCATTATTAAGTGTGGAGCGAACGAGAGAGGTCGAACTCTCGCATATCACCAAGTTAGTGTTGAGTGTAAAATGAACGAATTTGTATCAAACAAATATAGTAAGAAATGAAGAGAGTTCGCAAAAACCACCAATTGTCGAAACATTTCAATTCATTCATTCATTTACTTATTTGGAAAAATTGGTTAACAGGTTACAAGACCTATTTCACTAATGATCCTCACCTAAACTTTCCCAAAAATGTATCCAAGCATAAAAACTCAAAACAAACGCTAGATGATCTCTGTACTGGATGTAAAACAAACAAACTGTTTGTAACTATCAATGTTTGAAATTTGAAAGAAAGCTAATAAGTATGGACATTTAATTCAGACAGTAAATGAAAATGAATATAATAGCAAGCAGTGGTTTCACGATTGACTCGTTTGATTCATTTTTATTGTTCAATTGATCTCCCCGAACAAAAAAGTCACTCATATTTTCTATAGTGAGACGAAATATCGGAGCGCCGATTCGTTTCTCACCAAAGGCCAGAAAGAAAGCGCAACACCGAACAACTTTTTTGTCTCTGTCACGCTCATGTAGCATCCAGTCCGGCACTCCAACGTCAAACTGTTCGAACCTTTTAGTTTCATACAAAACGTACGACGCACGACGCAAGCAATTCAACGAGGAAAAAATATTGGTGTAAAAATAATGTTTAATAGTGAATTCTAAGCTGTTGCTTATTTCGGTAAGTAAATTTAAGCATCGGGAAGCATTTCTTGAGAGGTATTTACTTCTAAATCGTAAAAGTAAACCGCATTTGTTTACATTTTCAGCCGACCATGAAATGGAACAAAGTGTCATCCTGCTATTGAATGCCGACAACACGGCGGACGATTACGATGGAGCGGACGATAGGACGATGCAAGCGGAATATCGAAAGCGACAACGCAGTGCTAAACATTTGCAAAAAAACAGTGCCATAAAGAAAAGTGAAACAATTGTTCAAAAACCGTTGTTGTAAAAAACTGAATAAATGCAACACTTTGTTTACAACAGCAGAACGATTTGACAGTTCATTGAGAGGGTGTATGGAATGAGGGGAAGAGAGAATAAAAATGTAGGGGAAAACGCTCACGGCGCCCATACGATTTCTTCCGCTATAAGCCTCAGGATTCCGCTATAAGGCACTCCCTCGCATACAGTCTTCCGCTATTATTTGCCGGAACTCAGCTTATAGCGGTAAAACCGCTATACTGAGAGGGGGCATCTCACGACTCGAAATCCGCGGCTAGAAAAATGAAAAATTGAGCGATTTTTTTGTTCGGGTAGCAACCCTTCATTGGTGTAATCTCATGCTCCTTGGAATGCCTTGCTTGAACGCTTCCCGACATGCGTCATATCTTTTTCTTTCTTAATATTTTTCTCTTCATAAACAATAATGTTTTTAATAAAAAAAAACCTTTGTTTATTCTTATCAACCTTAAATCTATCCCTATGTCATTTATGCCTATGTTTGTTAGAACATTCGGAACCTTCGGAGCCTTCAACACATTCTTAGAAATCAGCCTAATACAGTGATTGCCGGTCGAGTTTGCATCGAAACGATCATGGAATGATCACGAGGAAGTTGAACCAAGAATTGCCTGCACAAAAATCCAACCTTTTTCGATGCACAGCATTATGCACACGAAGGTATTAACACTACCGCTCAAACGTTATTCTTCGTTGACTTGGAAGAAACTCACGATGCACCAGCTTCTGTGAACGAATCCATCTTTAATTCGATGTTAAGACCTCGAT
>NW_026685647.1:0-2455 GCF_943735745.2 Anopheles bellator | reverse complement strand
CTAAAACCCAACTTTGGGCGAGACGAAGTTCGCCGGGTCCGCTAGTACGGAATAAATGTAAGAAGCAATGGAACAGAAGCGAATGAGTTGTGGATGAGCTGTCGTCTTTGAAGTGAGAAGAGCGAAATTGTTCACTGGAGAGGGGTGGTCTCACGAGTCGAAATCCGAGGCAAGAAATATGAAAAACTGAGTGATTTTTTTGTTCGGGGAGCTCGGGCACTCAATTTTGTCCACTGGGTTCCCAGTGAACAAAATCGCTGTTCTCACTATGGCTTCGACAGCTGATCCACAACACATCCAACCCCGCGCGCAAAACGTTACAAAAAATCACCAGTCGCGCGATTTTTTTCCCCGTTCTTACCCCCTCGAGCCCACAAACTCGAGCCGTCGCAGCGCGTAGCGCGTAGCGCGATACCGGGTGGTGTCGTTTCTTTCGCTCCTGTGAACTCGTTTTTTCCTTTCTCGCTCTTCGCATCGAAGTCCTTTTGGTGCATGCGTTTTCTCGTGTAAATGGGCGGTGTATGTGTGTGCGTTCCCTGTTCACCAACTGACAGTTCGCAGTTTGTTTTGATCGCGAAGTTTCCAAGCAAGTTGGTGGTGCCGCTGGTGGTAAGTATATGTTAAAAAGCGTTGATTTTTATGTAATTTCGTGTTATTTTTAAGTTTACAGTTCGCCGAATGATTGACGAATGCCACGCCGGAAGAATCTGGTAACTATTTCAAGTGTTGTTGGCTTTCAGAGTGATCAAAGATCGCTCGTCATGTTCGCGCAGAGTGGCGTAGTTTTTCGATATTAATCTGTTTCTTTTGCTTGTTGTAGCTGCCGAAATCGTTTCTACACAGCTTGGTAAGTATCATAAACCGATCGCTTGATCAATTGGAAAGAATGTTGATACTTTATTTCACTTTCCGGTGACGACGGCTGACCGAACCTTACGACGGTCTTCATCAGTAAATCAGTGCTGCATGAGACTACGGTGCCGTAGGACGCTGGAGAACGGTGTATGTATGTATAGTGGTGTATTTATAATGTTTTTTTTTATAAATGAGAAATAAAGGTGTTAAAATTTTAACCCAGTGTAATGAATATTTAGATCCGAAACGGGGGGTATGAATAGGGTAGTGTACTGGATGAAGAGGGTTCATGACACCGCTAAAGCGTTCTTTATAACGAAGCGTTGCAGCGCGGGGCAATGTCACGCTTCTGCATAATTTCCAATGCAGAAGCCTTTGCAGACGCTTATGCAGAGGTTGCGCGACGGTTTTTGCCCGCTGGGCGAGCCCAAAAGTGTCGTGTGACCATGCGATTTTGCCCGCTGGGCTTCCTCGGCCGTGTCGCAGGCAGAGGGGTAGTTCGGGCGCTCAAAATTGTTCACTGGGAAAAGAGTGTCCTCGATACCTTTGATCGAGATGGGGATGATGCGATGGGAATGCAACCAATCAAGACAAACTGACATTCATACACTGATGCATACACTGATGCGTGTCTATGCATACACGTATGCATACGACTGTACTTTTAAATGGAATACTAACAAAAGGTAAAAAACATAAATACGACCCGGTGCGTTCTTCTAAGATTGAAAGAAGGTAAAAAACAACTGGCTGTCCTTGGGTTTAGTTTTGTTTTCTTTTGCTTACCAAAGAAGATAAAATTCATTATAGTGGTTTTACTCCATTGGAGGGTGGAATTTTGTACAATTCAACAAAAAAGATAAACAATGTTTATGATGAAATGTTTACTGATGAAATGGGATGAAATTAAAGAAAAGATGTGAAAACTCGCCGTAAATTCGAACACCAAAAACGTTCAACCTAGTGGAAGATGGCTACGTACATTTATCAAACGGCAAAACTAAACAAACATTTCCAGTGAAATCACTTCAATCGCAATCACATCATGTATGTGTGTGCGTTCCCCGTTCACCAAAACTGACAGTTCAGTTTGTTTTGATCGGAAAGTTGGTGGTGCGCACGTAAGTACTTGTACAAGCGTAGTTTTTACTAATTTCGTGTTATTTTTAAGCTTACAGTTCGCCAAATGACTGCAGAATGCGTCGCCGGAAGAATCTGGTAAGTATTTCAAGTGTTGTTGGCGATCAGAAATCACAGTTTTTCGCATTTGCAGGTGCCGCTCCGAGTGCGGGCAAGCGAGCCAAGCGCGGCCCAGCCAAAATTTGTGGACAACGAACATCGAAAATGCGGCGCAGGAAGATGCCGAAAATGGTTGCAAGTACGTATTGTGACAGTGTTTAAAGAATTATGCAGTGTTTGAAGTGTACACCGATCTTTTTTTCCGTAATTACAGGTGCCAAGCGACGTCTCGAAAAGGAAGCGCGATGTGGTGCCGTAGGACGCTGGGGAAGGGTGTAAGTATAGTGCTCTTTTTATACTGTATACTGTACTGTATCTCTATATATAAAAATGGATTTTGGTATGTCGCGGTGGTGTCCGC
>NW_026685646.1:0-2457 GCF_943735745.2 Anopheles bellator | reverse complement strand
GGGTTTAAGAGCGCACTCGAGCGCCGCGAGAGAGAGTGAGTGAAGTAATCAACTGCACACGGCCCAGAACGAGACGGAGCGACGGGTCGGGGGATTTTTCCCCTGGCTGGTGAGGGGTGACGGGGGAGCCCTATTCGAGACTTCCGCCCACCACCGGCTGGGTTACGGAGAGGGGGAGAGATAGTAATTAATTTGCACGCTTTTTTCTCAATTAAATCTCCCTCGACAAGAGCCCGTCGAGCGTCGCACTCTGGCTTCATTAAGTCGCGGAGGGTGTAGAGTACCCCCACCCCCACCCCCCTCACCCTCTTGCCCACCCACCCCAAGGTCGAGAATGTTTCCACTTCTGTTTTATTCTCCGCTAATTCTTACGCGCCCGCGCGCTCGCACTTGTTTTACATCCCGCGATCCCTGTGGCCCCTGTGGAAGTTCCGGAAGTTCCGTCAATTTGCAACAGACCGTTGCGGAACCGTCGTCTTTTCATTGCTGCGGCGGTGGTGAGTGGTGTGGTGGTGATTATGATCCGTGTTAATCGCAACACCGACACCGCGAGCGCTTCAAAACAGGAACTCCCGGGGAGTCCTCTCCGGGGAAGTACCGCGGGGCTTCGGTCGAGACTTTGTGGCCGACTCGACATTAATCCAGTTTAGGCGCAAGCAACCCGACTGACCCTATTACACTCTATTACGTTACGGCTGTTTCAAGTCGGGATCTAATAAAATCAATAAACTTATTAGGTAGCCGCGGGACTTTTTGGATGGAACAGCCGTGCAACGATTTAATTAGGTCGGCGGCGGTCCACGGGACGTCCTGGACGTCTTCGGACGTGGCGATGCGGAACTACGGGCCGATATTTCCCTTACGGACCGGACTAGGAAGTATCGGAGTTCCAGATGCGCCCGGTAACTCGACACCGCAAAACCACAACTCACCGCACCGCAGCCAGCCCCAGCCGGAACTGCCCGACAGATGCATCCTGGCTCGTGGCTGGCTCACAGCGCGCGCCACGGAAAAGGCTGCGTACATGAATATGTCAAATACAAGTGATTTATAAACTTAAAAATTATTTAAATTTATTCCACCCGCTGCGAGGGTCTGCCGTCCACCGTCATCTGCCCCGTTCCTCGAGCAGCCGCCCGAAGTCACGAAGTTCCCTCCAGGTCCTGGTACAGGTCCGCTCGCGCGAATGGCGAGATACCCACCCCAGCCAGCCAGCCAGCCAGCCCAGGCCAGCGACGGTTAGATGAAAGTGAAGTTTTCAAGGCGTTCGAGGCGTTCCTCGCCCCCGGAAAGCCATTTGGGGCTGCCAGCCCAAACCCAAGCCCAGCTCGTCTCGTCCCGGAACTCTTCGGTTTCGGCTTCGGGAAGTTGTTTACATTTGTTTACCAGCACGTGGATTTATCTCCAGCATCACCCGGGGAGGCGGGGGGTAAACCGTGATAGGAGGGGCACCCGGGGTAGGAGTGGATCTGACGTGTCAGGATACCCCGGCCAGCTGATATCACACCCGAAATGCGGCGCGCCAACCGCAGCCAACATCCTTCGGTGGCGGGGGTGGAGGCGGGGGCGGGGTTGAAAAACGTTGGGCGGCATAAATATCCGTCCGGACCGCCCGTCGTCGTCCTTGTCGTTCCCACCCCCTAACCCCGTCCCATCGCCCTCCACATCGACTTGCCACCAGCAAGGAGGTGGCTCGTGATTCGAGATTAGGGGTTCCTTTCGTGGTGTCGCGCTGTTTACCGTGGTGCCATTCACACCCAGCCACACACACACATACACGTACGCGGGAACGCACGCACACTGGGGCCGTTGAGATGGTGAGATAGGGCAGGCAGGTCCTCGGTGACTCCTCCGTTCGTCCGGAATCTCCAAGGACCCGAAGACTCCGAAGGCTTCCGGCGGACCGGGGGGAGCCCGGTTTTCGGTGGTTAACGTCACCGCACACCGTGAGAACCGCAAGGAAGGGCGTCAAGGACAACGGATCGCTGCCAAGGACTGCTGCTGCGAAGCCGAGCTGCTGGAATTGTGTTTTGCCCCGAGAGGACTCGCGAGACTTTAATCGAACACCGCCACCGGACAACTGGCGTGGCAGGAAGATTCAGTCAGACCACCCACCTCCTTCCCTCCTACTAAGCCCCCGACCCAGTCCTTACACAACCCCACCGAGACAGAGAGAGAGAGAGAGAGTCCGTCGAACGTCGAAAAAAAAAAATGCCCCAGAAACGCCCGAATCGATGGCCGAATCCCAACGGGATCATCATTTATCTGCCTTGGGCGAGGGAGTTTAAATTTCGCCCCGCCCTATTTCACCCCTGCCCACCCCCCCTCTCGTCAAAACCACCCCCCGGGGGGGTTCGTGAATGAAGACAATTAAATTAATCGTCCACTCGGCGGGCGGCTAATCCCGCCCGCCGAAGGGCGCTCGCCGAAGATAAATTAATAAATAGTGCAAAAAAA
>NW_026685645.1:0-2459 GCF_943735745.2 Anopheles bellator | reverse complement strand
CAACCGACAAACTGACCCTGTTTTGAAATTTGTTCACAAATTGCATGTCGAGTCTTCAGATTTCCACCCGCGGCAGTGACATTTATGACGTCTCCGGAGATGTCACTTCGAGCGATATTGCATTGCCAGATCGCAGCGTGTAAACCGCCCTTAACAGTCGCAAAGTGGATTTATTCCTTTTCAATAAACGCTGGCAGTCAAAATGAAGAATTTGCTACCTCGCAGCAAAACATCGCAGCAGACAATAACATTTGTGATATATTCCTTACATTGTTACAGATGTTGCCAACAGCAGGATTTCCATCGTATTTGTGTAGCCCCTGTAAATCGCGTCTGAAGCCGTCTTCACACCAAAATGAACAGAACGTAACGTAGCGAACGACGCGTTGTCTCATATGGGATTCTTTGCGACCCTTCACACCGCCGTCGACGAAAACTTCGTACGGCGACAACGAATCTGTATGAAAAGACAACGCTCCGTTTGTGTCGCTTAAAAACTTTGGCCAAGGTTCGTATACTTGGTTTTTGGGTGAGAGGGGCGAAATTGTTTGACAGTTTGGTTCTGTTTTGTTTTGTTTCACGAAATTAAAATTGATGTTAGTTTGAAATAAAATAAAGTATTTCTGTTGTAGTCGGGTATAAAATGACATTAAATATGAAACACTTAAAAAAGATTATTTGAATTATAATTTTAATTATAAGGCATCCCGGGATGATAATATAGGGATCGATCGCTTAGCTTGAGTAACCGCGTGAACATCTCCACTTATTTTCAGAAACAGTATTACGTACCAATGAATGATTGAAGTAACAGTTGGTTCTACGAGCTTGGATCGTTTTAACAGTACGATGACTAATACAAACCAACGCGAGTTATTATTCTCTGGTGTAACTTGGTAGAGCAAACATTTCGGTAAGACGCGAGTTAGCAACGCTCGCTGTCTCAACGGTCAGCCAACGGATTTTTCCTTTTTTTGTTGGTTTCATGTACCCATCAACGTCTCGTTGATAACAAAACGGCACTAATAAGCACTACTGCCCCATCATCCATTTCATTTGCCATATTGACACGTAAAACAACGATGTAAGCGACTCAACGATTCAGCTGATTTGAGAGATTTGCCAAACAGTCATAACACAACAACAAAGCATTCTTTAAATTTCGCCGCAAAATATTTTTTCTCTTGACAGATTAGTTGTGTTTATATTTGGAAGATCAAGACACATTGAATTTTTGGTGCGAGAATTAAAATAGTTTCATGATGAATTTGTGTTTGTATTACAAGTAATAATTAAGTTAAAATTATTTTGCATGCTTGTGATACAAAAAAAAACGCCAAATGAGTAATCTTCGATTATTTTTTAACTACCCAAGATGTCTAATTGTTTTCGCCCGAACGAGAGGGCGAAAGACTTTTCCGTTGCCTGTCGCTCCCGTTCGTAACCGGTGTGAAAGGTCCGAAAAAGCGTCGCGTCGAAACGCACGTAACGTTCCCTATGTGAAGAGGGCTTGAATGATCTGTTTACGTTCCGCTGGCGCTGCGAAAGAAACGTTGACATAGTCAATCGACTCATAGCAGAACCGAATCCAATTCATTTCATCAAATTGGAAACAAATGCAGATCAACCTGGTGATTATATGCATTCAACAAACGGTGTTGAATCAGTTTGGGTGAAACAGGAGTTTGTCACAACAGATGCCGTGAATGGCTCACAATCGAACCAGCAAGATTCGCAACGGAGGAACCGGACCAACGATGGTAATCAACATGACGATTTGTTTGAAACAGAGGAGCAATCGTTGGAAATTATTTTGAAATGCGAACCGGAAGAAGCGCAACAGCTCCAAACGGATCAGCTGCAATCCAACTCTCAGAGGGGAAAAGAGCCGCTTGATTTTGGAAATCAGCACTCGTTAAATCAAATAGATGTTGGCGATCAAGAAAAATCAGGACTCACAGGTAACAAGTCTATTTCAATAATTGGTCAGTAGCAACCGTCCACGTCGAATGAACAGCGAAGCTTACAAAACAATCTCATTAAACCGGAATCTTCAGGGTCGACAAAACTTGACTCGAATGATATTGGTAATGTAAATATCAAACACAAAAACCGGCACGCTAAATCCAGCAAAACTGGAAGATCATGTCCGCGTTCACACCGGTGAAAGGCATTTTAAATGTGAGGTCTGTAGCAAAGCCTATACTATGTTAAAGACTATGAAGTCCCATTAGAAAATTCACAACAAAGATCATAAATATCCTCATTGTCCAGCCACGTTCCCAATCCCTCTTCAACTAAAGACTCACATTTGCACTCACACGGGCGAAAAACCCTTCAAGTGTAAAGTCTGTAACAAAGCTTTCAACAAATCATTCTGGCAAATCATTGTAAAATTAACAACAATAATGCCCGCATTGCCCAACCAGGGTTGCGCGATCATATTACCTTAAAATTCA
>NW_026685644.1:0-2460 GCF_943735745.2 Anopheles bellator | reverse complement strand
CCGCGGCGTCGTCTCGTTCGCTGCACGCGCACAGGTGTAAGTTTAACGATGCATTCGAACTCCCATTATCGAGATGCTTATTGCACGGGCCGTATACTGTCCAACCGAGGCGGGTTCTCGCGGCTGCCGGCTGATCCGCCTCTCCTTCGACAGTTCTCAGGGAGTGGCCCAGGTGGCTGTTATCTACCCCTATGATAATTCGGACTTGCGCGTTGTCGTATTTGTGAATGGGTATTCCTTTGAGATGCTTGAATCGTGCTGCTAGGCTCTCGGGGTTCACCGACTGCGGGCGAATCTTTATTTTTTCCAGGGTATGTACGACCGACATGGTGAAGATCTTGGCGTCGTTCTGTTGTCCGGAGATTTTGAGCGGCAACTCCATCGAATTACCCTCGTACCGCTGTTGGTCTCCGGTCCACGCTATACACAGCGGTCGCGGCTTGCCCGATACACCCAGCTCCTCAACTAGCGCGTGCTCGACGAACGTTGACGTTGAGCCGTCGTCGAGCAGGGCCATCGTGTTTATCCGCTTCTCGTTTCCGTAGAGGGTCACCGGGATGTACTTTAGCAAGGCGCTGTCTGACTCCGCGCTGTGGGTGTGGCATTCGGTTGTTTTCTCCGCACTCGTAGTTGCGGTCTTCGGCGCCCAGTAGTCATCGTCGTGGAGTAGGTTGTGGTGTTTGCGGCCGCAACCTTCACTAGCGCATCTTTGTTCCACGCGGCATGGGCTGCGGTGTCTCCCGAGGCACGTCCTACATATGCCCTTACGTTTTACTAGCTCCCAGCGAGCGGGGGCGTCCATCTCGCCGAACTTCTTGCAGGTATCAATGCCGATGCATCCTCCCTGGCAGGCTGGACAGACTTCGGCGCGGCGCGCATTTGCCGTGTGCACGTTTAATGTCGCGTGGCGAGCTCCGTCGCGGTCCCAGCGTCCGCGCGACTCACTGTGGTGTTGGCTGGCGGGGCGGTCATCCTTGCCCAGCGGTTTGACTCCTAGACAGGCGGCACTGACGAGCTCCTTCATCCACCCGTTGAAAGCCTCCAGCGTAGCGCCGGAGTGTCGGCGCCGGTGGTAAAACCAGTTGAGCCTCGTGTTCGGGGGTAGCTTCTCGACCAGCTCGTTTAACAGGGAACCACCGTTAAAATAGTCGTGTAGCCTTGACGCTCCGATCGCGGCGCAGAGGTTTCGCACGGCCAACCCGTATTCAACTAGCGACTCGAAGGAGTTTTCCCTTGGAGCTGGCATCCTCCTTATCCTAGTCATCAGCGTGTCTATGACCAGTTCCGGGCGACCGTAGCACTCAGTCAGTATATCGATGGCCTCCGGGACCGTAGCGGGGTGGCCAAGGCAGCTGGATACGGCGTCTCTGGCTTTGCCCTTGAGGCAACGTTGTAAACGCAGTAGGTTTTCCTCGTTGCTGAACCCACATATGGCCGTCGAGTGTTCGAAGTTCGAGATGAACACGGACCACTCCCGCGGGTCTCCCGAAAATGTGGGCAGCTCCTTACTGGTGCAATGGCGGGCGGATATCTGGCTCTGGTTTAACAGCGGGTAACTCGTTGAATAATTTTGAGCGGCCCCGTACACAGTATTGTCACCCACTCCCCATGTCACGTGGTTTGTACCCGGTACCGAATGGTTGGGCGCGGGCTGGCCCGAACGGTAGGGAAAGTGGCTAGGGGAGGACAGCGGTGGCACGTGTTGAGCTAGCCGCCGCTTCTCAGCTTCCTCCATCTCAATCCGACGGAGCCTTTCCTCCAGCACATGCTGGCCGTCGGTGCCGCGGTGCATCCCGGCCAGCGCGGCTTCTTCCGTGGCACTAGGTCGGGATGTGGCGTCTATCTTGGGCCTTGGTCGGGCTGGGGCGCCCGAGTAGTCGGCTTGGCTTCCTCGGCGTGAAGGTCCCGCCACCGGTGAACGCGGTGCGGCGGCCATCGCGGCGGCGGCCTCCGATTCATCATGGCGGGATCGCTGAAGCCACCGATCGATGTCGTTGACCCGCTCGGACGTCGATGACCTGCCGCTGGTTCGTCGATCGTCGAGTGCACGTGCCACTATGCGTTGCACCATGGCCTCGAGCGATGCAAGACACAGGGTCG
The DNA here is from genome assembly GCF_943735745.2 of Anopheles bellator. NCBI lineage: Eukaryota > Metazoa > Arthropoda > Insecta > Diptera > Culicidae > Anopheles > Anopheles bellator. The sequence goes on along the minus strand of NW_026685644.1, from coordinate 360 downwards.
AAGCTTCCGAAGGCACGTTCAGTTCTCCCGGCCCTTTGGCTGTCGAACTTGCCAAGGGGTCGACGCCATGTTCCTGGTCCGCTGACGCCGGTTCGTCTCGAGATGTCGGCGGGTCTTCGGTCCGCACGTGTCCGCTGCAGTGGGACATCTTTGTTCGAACTTATTTAAATTCACTATAATGTTCAGCTCACAGCTTCAGATAATCACACGCGATCAGCTTAGGGCTGGCCTCTGTCGGCGGGCTCAGCCACGGCTCACTGATTTTGACCTCTGGTCGGCTTAGGGCTGGCCTATCGGTAGGCTCAGCCACGGCTCACCAACCGCGGGTAGATTCACGTCTTGTGATCGGAGGGTTTTTTT
>NW_026685643.1:0-2464 GCF_943735745.2 Anopheles bellator | reverse complement strand
GTGGAACAATTTGAGGGTTGTTTGTTTGCATCATAATAAACAAACATTCGAATGTCAAACTGGTTTTATAGTAGAGTCTATGCATGCTATAATGTAGAAGTCTTCTTGGTACTCTTTCCGGTGTCATCTAGTGTCCTTTCCTATAATGCTGTAGCTGTTGGGTGACTGAGAACCAATATTTGAAATATATTGCCAAATGGAAAAAAAACATTATGAAATATAGAACGCGTCTTTTGACTTCAAGCAGTGAAAGAAGCCTTTATTGCAGGCCAGAACCACTCAGCCCTAGCGGCCCTATGTTCCGTAGACGAAACCCCATAAGGCCACGTAAGTAAGTAAGTAAAGGACCATTCGGTGTTTGGAGTAACCAGATAAGTACAACGAAGAATAAACAACGAATACGTTTAGCACCAGCACATCGTCAGTCTATGGTTGGAGATGTCCATCTGCGGTTTCAGCCTCACAAGCTCAAGATACCTAGATCAATTCAAGATACAACGACGAACCTTCGTCACAGGGATCGCCTGGGCAGCATCAGACGCTGCCAGGAGGAATGTATCAATCAAACACAGCGTCCAAACTAGCGGTGGTCCTGCCGAATTATTCCGCACGTTGTCCTAGTATATGACATTCAGTATATGTAATTCAGTAAAAAGTATATGCTATTCAGTATCAAAGCTACTCATTAATTCGTTTCGGGAACAAATTAATTTATTTAGGATATCGTAAACTCAAAAGATAACTAAGTGCAAACCGAAAATCACCTTCTGTTGGGAGCATCGATGGAGAACCTCCCTGGAAGTGTTCTTCGCAATGATCCCGTAGCTCTGACTTCAGTTTGAAAGAGGCCTCACAGCGATGACATGGGTAAATTTTATCACCGATATGCTTGCTTAGATGATCCTTTAAGTCGCTAAAATTGCTGTATTTACGATCGCAAAAATAACATTGATGAGGCTTTTCGCCAGTGTGGGTGTTCATGTGAACCCGAAGTTGCCTCGCATAGCTGCACCTGCAACAAGTAATGTTTCGTCGTTAAGACCGGTTAAATTCTAAATGGAGTTCTGGGATGCTTAAGATTTATTACCGATGGTGGCAAACGGTACATTTGTATGGACGTTCTTCTGAAATACATAGTGAAGAAGCGTTATTGATAAGTAAGTAAGAGCATTTCAAAAGTTTTTTCGATCTTACTTTCGTGAACCATTCGATGATGCAATTGCAATTTTTCTTTCGATGACAATTGCTTTCCACATAATTCACAACAATATCGTTTGTATTTCGTATGCCTTGCCTCGTGAGTTTTCAAATTACCTGCGCACGACAGAAAATTACTGAAACATTAGGAAAACTAATATTATTGTAGCAATACAAACTATTCCTACTGAAATATAATTTCTCAAAGCTACCTTTCATCTTAAATTTCGCTGGACAGAATGAGCAAGCATAGGATTTGATCAAATTTGAATGGTGGTATCGGATGTGTGCAGCCCTTTTCGAATTGTCCGGAAAGGTCTTGCCACAATGGGAGCACAGCAAAGAACAAGTGTGAGTCGGAAGATGGTTTTTGAGAGCTTCTCTTGTTATGAAGCCTTGCTCGCAGACGGTACAAAAGTAATTCAGCCCCATTGCATGAAATTTATCATGTTTTTCAAGACTTTCTATGCCTACAAATAACATATCGCAGAGATTACAACAGTGAACCATATCTTTGTGCATGGATTTTAAATGATCGCTCAAATCTCGCGGAGATGCAAAAATTATTGAAGGTTCACAAAATGAGCACAGATGCTCATTTGTCGGTTGTTTCCTCTGACTAATAACGTTGGTATAAGGCAAGGCTTCTATTCCATAGTCTGACTCATCAGATAAAGTCGAATTGTCGTTGGAGTTTATGTTGTCCTCTGTAACAGATGATGTAACTGTAACAGTTATTTGTGAACCAATGGAGCGGATCATGCCATCAGATTTATTTGCGTCTTCTTCAATTTGCTGCAGTTGACCATCAAATCTGTCGTTTGGCTTCACAGTTGAACACGAAATGCCATCAAACTTGTCTCGTGCACCTTTCGTGTCATCAAAACCTAGGAAACAAATTTGAGTCTTTGTTTGTTCGATCCAATCATTGAACGTTTCAGGCTGATTCTTTGGAGTATTTGCCATGGATGTTTCACACTGTTCATCCGGATACAGCACCGCCAAGCATTCAACACTGGTCATGCAAAGGTCGTACAGCTCGTTTGCCTCGATAATCCTGCGTTTGCATTCGCCACATATTTTTGTGGGCCATTGTTTATGTTCGTTACTGATAAATGCTTTGGGACAAATCGTGCGCAACACGTCCAACAGCGACAATGTTTTGTTAACCGGTTCACGAACGCTACAGCAAACACCAACTGCCGTCAGACAAACACGACAATATCGCGATTCCATTACTGCGTTCAAGCGTTTGGATTGATTTTCA
>NW_026685642.1:0-2465 GCF_943735745.2 Anopheles bellator | reverse complement strand
CCCACGCCCTATTCCAGATTCAATTCCAAACGTTACCAGAGGCGCTACCTCGACATCCTTTTCGTTCGTACTGACGGTGCTCGATGCGTTTTCCTCTTCCTTCCCGACGAACAGCGAAATTCATGCCCGCAGACCAACCGCAGCAGCCGATGATGATGATGGGAGGGCAGCCGATGCAGCAGATGCCGATGCAGCAGATGCCGGCCGCACCACCGGCCCAACCGGCCGCTCCGGCGGCCCTAGTACAGGACGTCTCCTCGCTACTGACCGGTGGTGGTGGTTTGCCGCTGGTCAAGAACTAAACGTGCGGATCGCCGTGAACTCTACTCGATAACCGCTAGCTGTGTGTCGTCGTCTCGGTCATCGCTGGTGCTGCTGCTGCTGCTGCTGCTGCTGCTGCGGATGTTGCTGTTACAGTCGGAGTATTTCTCATACATTCCAAAGAAAGAAATCTAAAAGAAATCATGCAGACTAAAATAGGGAGACACATTATTAGCAGAAAACGAAGAATCTTACGGGCAGACGAAACAAAAGAAAGAGTTGTCAGATGGTAACCACTAGCAACCACTAGATTACACCTTGGAACAGTAGCGCACGTGGTGTTCTTCATTATTCTCTTGTGTTTTTCGAAAAAAAAAAATATTTTCAACTATTTCCTCAGGCTCTTGGGTCGTTCAGAAGTGCTTGTGGAGTGTTCTATGTTTACCGACCTACTAGAGGGCACCCCTCTGTGAAGATTAACAGAATAACCTATCCTTCGAGCCCGCTCAGCTTCGCTAATCATCGGCCACGAAGCAGCCACTGAGTGGCAACACAAATCCTCAGACAACTCAAACGCGCAATCCGCGGTACGCGATAGTTCCCCATTCTGAGCGCATGCAACGAAACTAGTAAACAAAACCTCTGCGTGTCTGAAAAGTTCGAAATCTATGCAAAAATAAATAGAATCATTTCAATGGAAACAAAATGAGACCCAGTTATCGACCAATGTTGTTGCTCGAAAGCCACGTGGCACTGTTCGGGGTCAGCCCAGCGAAGCGTGGCTCTGTTCGAAAGAAAGGTAAACCCACGTTGCGACCGGTCGTTAATGCGCTTCCAACGTCCATCATTGGCGCACATGGTTCATTTCTCCCTGACATGTTTTTTCGTTCAATGGTCAGTTTAATCGGGGTGTTGCAAAAGTGAAACCGACAGCCTAATGGAGGGGAAGAGAAAACACAAACCAAAAGAAAAAAGAGAAAAAGAAAACTTAACCATTCGCAGACATAAGAGTTAAACATAGAAATTGCTAGTTCAAATAAAATAGAAATAAAGAAATGAGATCCCACATCATGCACACGACACAGCAGCACATCACACTCGCAACAGGACAGGTCATCTAAACTCAATTTCAACGGTGTGAAAACAAGGGCAAAACAAGCGTAAAATTAGTTTTCATTTTCAAGTGCAGAGAAAAGCAGCGACAGCGAGCGGAAGCGTGCGAAGCAAACACTACTAGTATCCAAGTATAATATAGTTAAAAACGAAAATTAACACTTAAAATCATTGCGAATGTAGGAACGGCAGTCCGGGACAGAACGACGAAAAGGAACGAGTTAATACCCAAGAGATTGTACACCCAAAGTTAAACTTAATTGCAAACCAAACAGAAGAAACCAACATTGCATTGATGGACACGATTCACACCGACATAGCGCAATGGCTAATTCACACACTTTAATTCGTTCGCATTCAATGATTCGGGTCACTTCGCAGATCACACTAGGAAAGCGAGGACGAACCGAAATGCGAACAACAAATAAAGGGAAAATCACGTCGTGCACGAAGAATCTCTCATAGCAAAAAAGGACAACCAGGTACATATAGTAATTACAATAAAGCAAAACAAAAAAAATCGATAAAACACGCTACACGAGCGCATAAGCAGCGTGATGAAGTGATCGAATGGTGATCATATAACCTGCAGATCTGAGTAATGGAAAAAGCAGCTCGAAAGTGGAAAAAGCGAACAGAGTGAAAGAGCAAAACGAATTGTAACTCATCCAAACATAATCCTTCCCCGTCTAATTCCCTTAGCTGGCTTACGTTCCGTTCTCGTCCTCGGTTAGTTTATTCGGTGGAACAAATTACGAAAACGAAATCACAAACACAAAACAAAGAAAATTAAATGCATGGATTGACGAACGAAAATTCACAAACACACACATTGCATTGAATGGGAAGACACAGGAAAAAGAGAAAAAAGGAAACGGAACGGAACGGCTGCACACAAAATCATTAACTGCAAAGACAGAACGGAGGAACGGTTATGAAACTAATGAACAGGAACAAATAAGGGCGGCAAGCAAAGTGGACAACACACAAGTAAAAACAAACAACATATAAATACATATATATATATACATAGCTTTGAAAATTGTAAAAACACAAACAAAGGAAAGAACTACAAAGAACAAAACGAGCAA
>NW_026685641.1:0-2466 GCF_943735745.2 Anopheles bellator | reverse complement strand
GTGGAACAATTTGAGGGTTGTTTGTTTGCATCATAATAAACAAACATTCGAATGTCAAACTGGTTTTATAGTAGAGTGCTATAATGCTTGCTATAATGTAGAAGTCTTCTTGGTACTCTTTCCGGTGTCATCCAGTGTCCTTTCCTATAATGCTGTAGCTGTTGGGTGACTGAGAACCAATATTTGAAATATATTGCCAAATGGAAAAAACATTATGAAATATAGAACGCGTCTTTTGACTTCAAGTAGTGAAAGAAGCCTTTATTGCAGGCCAGAACCACTCAGCCCTAGCGGCCCTATGATCCGTAGACGAAACCCCATAAGGCCACGTAAGTAAGTAAGTAAAGGACCATTCGGTGTTTGGAGTAACCAGATAAGTACAACGAAGAATAAACAACGAATACGTTTAGCACCAGCACACCGTCAGTCTATGGTTGGAGATGTCCATCTGCGGTTTCAGCCTCACAAGCTCAAGATACCTAGATCAATTCAAGATACAACGACGAACCTTCGTCACAGGGATCGCCTGGGCAGCATCAGACGCTGCCAGGAGGAATGTATTAATGAAACACAGCATCCAAACTAGCGGTGGTCCTGCCGAATTATTCCGCACGTTGTCCTAGTATATGACATTCAGTATATGTAATTCAGTAAAAAGTATATGCTATTCAGTATCAAAGCTACTCATTAATTCGTTTCGGGAACAAATTAATTTATTTAGGATATCGTAAACTCAAAAGATAACTAAGTGCAAACCGAAAATCACCTTCTGTTGGGAGCATCGATGGAGAACCTCCCTGGAAGTGTTCTTCGCAATGATCCCGTAGCTCTGACTTCAGTTTGAAAGAGGCCTCACAGCGATGACATGGGTAAATTTTATCACCGATATGCTTGCTTAGATGATCCTTTAAGTCGCTAAAATTGCTGTATTTACGATCGCAAAAATAACATTGATGAGGCTTTTCGCCAGTGTGGGTGTTCATGTGAACCCGAAGTTGCCTCGCATAGCTGCACCTGCAACAAGTAATGTTTCGTCGTTAAGACCGGTTAAATTCTAAATGGAGTTCTGGGATGCTTAAGATTTATTACCGATGGTGGCAAACGGTACATTTGTATGGACGTTCTTCTGAAATACATAGTGAAGAAGCGTTATTGATAAGTAAGTAAGAGCATTTCAAAAGTTTTTTCGATCTTACTTTCGTGAACCATTCGATGATGCAATTGCAATTTTTCTTTCGATGACAATTGCTTTCCACATAATTCACAACAATATCGTTTGTATTTCGTATGCCTTGCCTCGTGAGTTTTCAAATTACCTGCGCACGACAGAAAATTACTGAAACATTAGGAAAACTAATATTATTGTAGCAATACAAACTATTCCTACTGAAATATAATTTCTCAAAGCTACCTTTCATCTTAAATTTCGCTGGACAGAATGAGCAAGCATAGGATTTGATCAAATTTGAATGGTGGTATCGGATGTGTGCAGCCCTTTTCGAATTGTCCGGAAAGGTCTTGCCACAATGGGAGCACAGCAAAGAACAAGTGTGAGTCGGAAGATGATTTTTCAGAGCTTCTCTTGTTATGAAGCCTTGCTCGCAGACGGTACAAAAGTAATTCAGCCCCATTGCATGAAATTTATCATGTTTTTCAAGACTTTCTATGCCTACAAATAACATATCGCAGAGATTACAACAGTGAACCATATCTTTGTGCATGGATTTTAAATGATCGCTCAAATCTCGCGGAGATGCAAAAATTATTGAAGGTTCACAAAATGAGCACAGATGCTCATTTGTCGGTTGTTTCCTCTGACTAATAACGTTGGTATAAGGCAAGGCTTCTATTCCATAGTCTGACTCATCAGATAAAGTCGAATTGTCGTTGGAGTTTATGTTGTCCTCTGTAACAGATGATGTAACTGTAACAGTTATTTGTGAACCAATGGAGCGGATCATGCCATCAGATTTATTTGCGTCTTCTTCAATTTGCTGCAGTTGACCATCAAATCTGTCGTTTGGCTTCACAGTTGAACACGAAATGCCATCAAACTTGTCTCGTGCACCTTTCGTGTCATCAAAACCTTGGAAACAAATTTGAGTCTTTGTTTGTTCGATCCAATCATTGAACGTTTCAGGCTCATTCTTTGGAGTATTTGCCATGGATGTTTCACACTGTTCATCCGGATACAGCACCGCCAAGCATTCAACACTGGTCATGCAAAGGTCGTACAGCTCGTTTGCCTCGATAATCCTGCGTTTGCATTCGCCACATATTTTTGTGGGCCATTGTTTATGTTCGTTACTGATAAATGCTTTGGGACAAATCGTGCGCAACACGTCCAACAGCGACAATGTTTTGTTAACCGGTTCACGAACACTACAGCAAACACCAACTGCCGTCAGACAAACACGACAATATCGCGATTCCATTACTGCGTTCAAGCGTTTGGATTGATTTTCA
>NW_026685640.1:0-2466 GCF_943735745.2 Anopheles bellator | reverse complement strand
CCCACGCCCTATTCCAGATTCAATTCCAAACGTTACCAGAGGCGCTACTTCGACATCCATTTCGTTCGTACTGACGGTGCTCGATGCGTTTTCCTCTTCCTTCCCGACGAACAGCGAAATTCATGCCCGCAGACCAACCGCAGCAGCCGATGATGATGATGGGAGGGCAGCCGATGCAGCAGATGCCGATGCAGCAGATGCCGGCCGCACCACCGGCCCAACCGGCCGCTCCGGCGGCCCTAGTACAGGACGTCTCCTCGCTACTGACCGGTGGTGGTGGTTTGCCGCTGGTCAAGAACTAAACGTGCGGATCGCCGTGAACTCTACTCGATAACCGCTAGCTGTGTGTCGTCGTCTCGGTCATCGCTGGTGCTGCTGCTGCTGCTGCTGCGGATGTTGCTGCGGATGTTGCTGTTACAGTCGGAGTATTTCTCATACATTCCAAAGAAAGAAATCTAAAAGAAATCATGCAGACTAAAATAGGGAGACACATTATTAGCAGAAAACGAAGAATCTTACGGGCAGACGAAACGAAAGAGTTGTCAGATAGTAACCACTAGCAACCACTAGATTGCACCTGGGAACAGTAGCGCACGTGGTGTTCTTCATTATTCTCTTGTGTTCTTCGAAAAAAAAAAAAAAAATTTCAACTATTTCCTCAGGCTCTTGGGACGTTCAGAAGTGCTTGTGGAGTGTTCTATGTTTACCGACCTACTAGAGGGCACCCCTCTGTGAAGATTAACAGAATAACCTATCCTTCGAGCCCGCTCAGCTTCGCTAATCATCGGCCACGAAGCAGCAACTGAGTGGCAACACAAATCCTCAGACAACTCAAACGCGCAATCCGCGGTACGCGATAGTTCCCCATTCTGAGCGCATGCAACGAAACTAGTAAACAAAACCTCTGCGTGTCTGAAAAGTTCGAAATCTATGCAAAAATAAATAGAATCATTTCAATGGAAACAAAATGAGACCCAGTTATCGACCAATGTTGTTGCTCGAAAGCCACGTGGCACTGTTCGGGGTCAGCCCAGCGAAGCGTGGCTCTGTTCGAAAGAAAGGTAAACCCACGTTGCGACCGGTCGTTAATGCGCTTCCAACGTCCATCATTGGCGCACATGGTTCATTTCTCCCTGACATGTTTTTTCGTTCAATGGTCAGTTTAATCGGGGTGTTGCAAAAGTGAAACCGACAGCCTAATGGAGGGGAAGAGAAAACACAAACCAAAAGAAAAAAGAGAAAAAGAAAACTTAACCATTCGCAGACATAAGAGTTAAACATAGAAATTGCTAGTTCAAATAAAATAGAAATAAAGAAATGAGATCCCACATCATGCACACGACACAGCAGCACATCACACTCGCAACAGGACAGGTCATCTAAACTCAATTTCAACGGTGTGAAAACAAGGGCAAAACAAGCGTAAAATTAGTTTTCATTTTCAAGTGCAGAGAAAAGCAGCGACAGCGAGCGGAAGCGTGCGAAGCAAACACTACTAGTATCCAAGTATAATATAGTTAAAAACGAAAATTAACACTTAAAATCATTGCGAATGTAGGAACGGCAGTCCGGGACAGAACGACGAAAAGGAACGAGTTAATACCCAAGAGATTGTACACCCAAAGTTAAACTTAATTGCAAACCAAACAGAAGAAACCAACATTGCATTGATGGACACGATTCACACCGACATAGCGCAATGGCTAATTCACACACTTTAATTCGTTCGCATTCAATGATTCGGGTCACTTCGCAGATCACACTAGGAAAGCGAGGACGAACCGAAATGCGAACAACAAAGAAAGGGAAAATCACGTCGTGCACGAAGAATCTCTCATAGCAAAAAAGGACAACCAGGTACATATAGTAATTACAATAAAGCAAAACAAAAAAAATCGATAAAACACGCTACACGAGCGCATAAGCAGCGTGATGAAGTGATCGAATGGTGATCATATAACCTGCAGATCTGAGTAATGGAAAAAGCAGCTCGAAAGTGGAAAAAGCGAACAGAGTGAAAGAGCAAAACGAATTGTAACTCATCCAAACATAATCCTTCCCCGTCTAATTCCCTTAGCTGGCTTACGTTCCGTTCTCGTCCTCGGTTAGTTTATTCGGTGGAACAAATTACGAAAACGAAATCACAAACACAAAACAAAGAAAATTAAATGCATGGATTGACGAACGAAAATTCACAAACACACACATTGCATTGAATGGGAAGACACAGGAAAAAGAGAAAAAAGGAAACGGAACGGAACGGCTGCACACAAAATCATTAACTGCAAAGACAGAACGGAGGAACGGTTATGAAACTAATGAACAGGAACAAATAAGGGCGGCAAGCAAAGTGGACAACACACAAGTAAAAACAAACAACATATAAATACATATATATATATACATAGCTTTGAAAATTGTAAAAACACAAACAAAGGAAAGAACTACAAAGAACAAAACGAGCAA
>NW_026685639.1:0-2468 GCF_943735745.2 Anopheles bellator | reverse complement strand
CGCTGCGGACACCGCGACATACCAAAATCCATTTTTATATATAGAGATTTCCGGGTACTTCATTGCCAGAATGTATGTGCGTTTTACAGGTGAGCTTCATTTTTGTCAACAAGAGTTTTGTTATCAGCAACGTAGTTTAAAAGTTACAGCCTCTTCAAAATGAATGAAAATAAGGAAGAATTTCGCTATATTCTCAAATATTATTTTAAGAAGAATGCGTCGCAAGTAATTAAAAAAAATTGTGCAGTTTATGTAAGAAAGGGAAAACAGTATAGACTGGAATTTTCTTCCTTTTCGTAACTTTATTCCTCTTTCGTAGTTGAGATCACTACCGCCCAGTGAACAATTTTGAGAGCCCGAGGCTGCCCCTCTGCCTGCGACGCGGCGGAGGAAGGCTGAGACGAGTGAGATCGAACGCCCCTCTGCCTGCGACGAGGCCGAGGAAGGGCGATCTCGCAGCGCACGAAGTGAGAATGAGACGCGTTCGTTGGTTGCCGGGGAAAGAACGGAAGGAATCCCCGTGAGTTTTGAAATCGCCGTGAGTTTGCAGGTGGAAGACGAACGTTGGAGAGAAAGAAAAAGGAATAGAAATAACAGAGACAGCGAGATCGGGGCAAAGTCCCGAAGTTCCGAGGGTCCGACAGTCTCTCTTTAAGTTTTGGTGTGGACTTAGGCGAATCGGGACGAAAACTCTGCCTCTGTTTTTTCTAAGTGCCAAGTGTAAAGTACCAAGTGCTTGTGCTTCTCTGTCGATCACGGTGATCCTGATAGAAATAATCCAGGTAAGTTTAGTGGACAGTATTCAGTGACAACCAAATAATTTTTCGCTTTGCTCGTTTCAGACGACTCGTCACATTTGTGGAAAAGGTAAATTAAAGCGACAGGATTGCAATGCTACAAATGTAACACTAACATTGTTCCTTTCCTTTATTTCATTGAAGATTACGGACCAAATGACGCATGGAAAATAAACCCGGCTCGAGCCCATGTACGCGACCGAAACAAAACATATTTTTTGGCGACGCCACCCTCGAAAACGCATCGCCGCACGAATAGGTAGGGAAGAGTGAAAAGGCGAATCGAAAACAGAGAGAGAAAATATACCGAAATGTACCGACCAAATATACGAACTGTTTCATTTTGGTTAGGGGGAATATGGGAGAAAGAAAACGAAAAAAGCGAGAGAACACACAGGTGAGAGACAGGGGGCCGCTCGGTGAGAGAATTCAATCCACTGCTCGCTCCATGGACCTTTCGGCTGCTCGGAGCGATTCTCCCATATAAGGCTATATGGGAGGAAGTATTTGAAGTATTGGATGGGAAGAGAATGGGCAGTGGATGAGGACTGGATTTTTTGGTGAGAAGAGCAAAATTGTTCACTGGGCGTTAGACCGCTCTGGTCTACTGCTGTTTTGCGACTGCCCTAAATTCTGCGCTCCGACCTCCTTTTATACCCGAAGTTGTTCTCGGGGTTGTCCTCCGCTAACTCTCGCTCGAGACAACTCCGAGACCTGCCTTGCTACATTTATGGTGAGGATGCTGTTTGAAAAAGTTCAGCTCGTGAATGGTTTGCTCGTTTCCTAAATGGAAATTTCGATGTCAAAGATGCTCGCTCCGGTCGACAGTATACCTAAAAAGTCGAAGAAATTATGGAAAGGATTGCAAGCAAGACCGGCATGTTAGCAGCTATACCATTGCTGATGAGTTAGGCATCGCCCATAAAACAGTTTGGAACCATTTCAAAAAGGCTGAATACATAAAGAAGCTCGATGTTTGGGTGCCACATGAATTGGCGGTAAAAAATTTAAAGGACCGAATTTCCATCTGTGAGCCTCTACTGAAACGTATCGAAAACGACCCATTTCGGAAACGACTAATTCTTGCTGATGAAAAATGGATCACGTACGACAATAATGTGCGAAAATCATCGTGGTAGAAGAAGGGTGAACCCTCTCAAATTGTGGCAAAGCCAGGATTGACGCGGAGGAAGGTGATGCTGTGTGTGTGGTGGAATTATGAGGGCGTGGTCCATTTTGAGGTGCTGAAATATGGCCAGACGATTGATTTGGCTCTCTACTGTCAACAATTAACGAGATTGAGCCAAGCAATTGCAAAAAAGTATCCAGCATTGATCAACAGAAAAGGCTGTAGCGGCCCGACTCAACCCTGTGTTGCGCATGGGGCTGAGTCAACCCTGCCCAGATACGGCTGGCTGTGCAGGCGCGAGTATGCGTGCGTGGGTGCCGGCTCGCCCCGAACAACCCACCCGAACAACCCAGTGAGCAAAATTGAGTGCCGGCCGCTCTTTCAGGTTCATTTTTCACTGTTTTCTGGCTGTCCACTGGCGGTTTCAAACAAATTTTGTATGGGAAACTTCCTCTAAACTGCGAACGGACCGTGAAACGGCGCAAGAAGTCGACAGCCAAAGATGAACTCTCCAGCGTGACCCCCTTGTCTCCCTCTCTCCT
>NW_026685638.1:0-2470 GCF_943735745.2 Anopheles bellator | reverse complement strand
CGGGGTTCGGGGCGGTGGTTGAAAGTGAAACAGATGTGTTCAATACAGTCACACACACACACACACGCACACACACATACACACACATCTACACACAATCACACGCACACACACACATCTTTCGAGTTGAAGAAAGGTGGTTACAAACACTGGCAACAGAGAGCTAGAGAGAGTGAGATAGAGATAGGATAGAAAGGGAAAGAGAGAGAGAGAGAGACAGAGGGATATAGACACAGAGTGAGAGAGAAATGGTGTCGATAACTATTATCGGGAGTGTTGACAAATGGAAGACGAAAAGCCATTCGTAAAAACAGGAGGTACATTCACACGTCGGAAACACCGTATTATTACGAAACATTTACGAGACAGATAGAGAGAGAGAGAGAGAGGTGCGGGGGCTAGGAAAATAGAAAACAGTAGCGCAGCGTCAAAACCGGGCCACACCGATCCGGGTGGGCTACGGGCCTCTAGAGGGCCCTCGGTAGTATGTGTGCATCCGAAACACACGTTGTCGAAATAGCAGCTGCCCACCAGGAACCAACATTTAACTGCTGCTGCTTTCTGTAACGTTGTGTTACGTGTTTCGAACGGGCCCTAGGTTGTTGTCATGCAGGGGGTGGAAGCAAAAAAAAAAATCGGGAAACAGTGGCGCAGTTCCCCTTTGGGAGTGTGTGTCTCTCTCTCTCTTGGTGCGCCAGACACGGGATTACCACACGGGGTGCGCAGTACACTAAGAGCTCGTGGTGGGGCGTTGAATACCTTCCCCCCTTCGCACGGTGGGTACGCGGTGCAATCGTGGAATGGAATCTCGTGGATAGGAAACAAAAATCAAAAGAAGGGGGAAAACAACCGGAACAACGGAACACACGACACAGACAACGGAACAAACAGGACAACAGACAGGCAAACGGACAGCGAGAAAACACATAGAGGAACACTCGAGGCCGACGGACAGCCGAGCGAACGGCAGTATTACGAACACACACACACATACATACATAGCCACACACAGCCACACACCCACACACACACACGAATACACGGACACATCGATTACGAGAAGCGTACAACTAACGTTGGCAGCACACTTGTGGCACCAAGGAAAACAAAACAAAGGAAGATAAAGAAGAAAAAAGGAGAAGAAGAAGAGAAAACAAAAACCAAACCGGCCACGAAAGCGGGGGGGCGGGGGGGGGTCAAATCAATGAACCGACGGGGCGATAAAACAACAGATAAAAAAGGAAACAATTAAACCAACAAATGGAACGAAGTCCCGCGAGCGCGAGCTCCGTTTCGACGTATCGATACGCCGACCCGACAGAGTGCTCGGTCGGACATGTGGTCGTCAGTGTTGTGTCTGCCCGTATTCTGCTGCTCGGGGGGTGGGGTCTGGGGGAGAGTGGGGATCTGTGTCTGTGTCGGACCCTACTACTCGGGTCCTGCTGAAGGGGGTGTGTGGGGGTAGGCGCCGTTGATCATAATCGTTTATTATTCCACACAAACGAAAAAAGGAAAAAAAAGGACACCGGGCCAGCATCGTTTAAATTGGGTTAAAACAAGAAAAGAGGGCAACGTTAAAGCAAAATAAAAAAAAAAACCGGCAAAAGAAACCGGAAAAATGTGAAACGAAACAGAATACGGAAAAACCAATAAATAGAACACAGGCCAAAGGCTGTGTCAAACAAACGGAAACACAGCAAAACAGTTCAATGGGCAAACGAAGACGAAGAAACATGGAAACAGAAAACAAGCAAGAGAAACAAGGGTGAAACAGTGGAAGTGTGACAGAGAGAGAGTGGAGACAGAGAGAGAGAGAGAGAGTGGTGGGCAAAGAGAGAGAGAGAGCTTGTGACGTACGAGCTGGAAACGGAAACACGGTGGTTAATTTGGACGGCCAGGTAATTTGCTCGTGTGTAGTTTATTGTTGTGGCGCACACGTCGGTCACCAGCTTCGGAATGCACGGTGTGTGTGTGTGTGTGTGGGGAGGGAGGAGAGAGGGTTGGGGGGGGGTAAGGGCAACCGCATGATGCGTTGCTGATCATGATGGTGCACTCTGTACCTCATGTCGCCGTATCCGACCGTGGTCATGGTGACGACCGCCCACCAGAACGCGTCCGGTATGGACTTGAAAAAGGACATTTCCGCACCGGCCTCGGCAAAGTAGACCGCCGACGAGAACAGGACGACACCTGCGGGTATACGGGTGCCCGGGGGGCGGGCACAGGGGGCAAGCATTTAATGTTTTGTTGTTTTTTTTGGTTGTTGTTGTTGTTGTTGTTGGGCCACCGAAAATGATGATGGAAAAAATGGTAGAATGCAGAACGGAAAGAAGAGAAAAAGAAAAGAGCAGAAAACGCAGCAGAAAGAAAAACGAAACGAAACTAAGTTGAAGTTTCCACAACGGGCCGGATTGCAACAACTTTCCATACAACAACGCGAGAGAGAGACAGACAGAGAGAGAGAGAGAGA
>NW_026685637.1:0-2474 GCF_943735745.2 Anopheles bellator | reverse complement strand
TTAACCTCTAGGATCAAACGGAAACTCTTTCCCTGGCGGAAACAAGTCGCCATTGAGGTTCAGGTACGGAAAAGAAGGCTCGTTGGCGGTTTCGTTCGGCGTTTCAACAGAAAAAAATTTCCATCGGGCGTAGAGACGTTTCCGTTTACTGGGCTGATAAAGGTGTAAGGAATGGCCCTGGACACACAGATAAGGCGTAGCCAAATGTGAACTGGAAAGTACGGAAGGGCAAGGACACCCCACGAAATTTAATCCAGGTCATTCTGTAGAGCAGGATATTTACGTGGAGGTCCTTATAAGGTTGTGAAGGTTTTGAAAATAAAACATTCTATCAAAATGGTGCAGTGCAATTGTTTATACTACTTCCAATTCATTTAAAAGAAGGAAAAGAATCGTTACTTTGCCATTTAATGTTTCATTGAAGCTCTAAATTCAATTGTAAACGATCCTCGGATAGACTCTGCAACACCCAATCTGCATCTGGTTTCGTTCAGGCGGTAACTTTAACCAAGTTTTTCTACATTCAACAAAGAAGCAGCCGTCAATGGTCAATAGAATGATCTCCTATGTATCGAAAGCACCGCAATAACAATATATCGACATTATGTAATGCCAGCAGTGCTGCTCAAACTCGGGGAATAAGTGGTTTACGCTGGCGCCTTCCGTTGGTTAAAGGGAACACCAAAGTTCTTGATGTTGCCGCCACTTGAAGTACTTCCATATGCTCACGGAAATCTTCTGATCCACTCGACTAACATAGTTGTGTTTTTGGGGCATAAAAAATGACCACGAATCTCCAGCCTTTTTTGGCGTGAATCTCACAATTTTGTTAGCCCAATATTTTTCATTCCATTTTGTTCTTGCTACTTGCAACGTTTAAAAGTTGGTAGCAAACATACATTCCCAGGACATTTGCATCCAAAAAGGAAAACTTCGTTAGACACAGAAGCATGGAAAGAGAACAGAGCCAACCGTGAAATAAAAATCAATTTGCACCATCACAATGATTCTTCACATCCATACGAGCGTTCGTGATGAATCCCTATCGAGGCCACCATCTTTTCGATCGGGAGTTTTCCCATTGTTAAGGAGTGAAAAACGTTGACGCTGTTCGGCACGCTTCGTTAGCGATTCGACACGGGGAAAACTGTCGCCAAGGGGCTGGTTGACTCCCAAGATAGGAACGAGAAGCAACAATAGTACCATAGGCCTGCACCCACACTATCACATAATCAGATACGTTATGCTGCTGGCACGCTGGCAGGTCTACAAGGTAGCTCTTGATTTCCGTTCTTCTTCGAAGCAGGCAGAAGCAGGCAGAATATGGATCGCTTCGCAGCCTGCCGATGATGGACTGAACTTTTCAACGGCTCGTTATGAACAGGTGCCTGGGTAAGCGATTGGGTCGTTTGTTACTGCGTAGCAGAGAGTGTTTTAGTATTTATTGTTCTGACAACCTGGTAAATCAACCATAGTTTTGCATACGAGAAGGCACATAGCTTTCATTTGCAACTGTTATTTTCAAGGACCCCAAACCAACGACAGGGAGAAAAGACGTTACCTATCGTAAAGACGGCAGCCTTACGATTCTAGGCGCCATTTCCGATTGAATATCTCGTTTGTGTTCTTACCTCGCACAAGAAGCTGTTGAGCATTCGCCTTCGCCCAAAAGCCCCAAAAGAGACCTTCTTGCGAAACCATGAGACACGAAAACATGGTTTACAAGTTGCACAATATAGAACATCCAACATATCAAAAAATATTTATGTAATAGGGCCGTCAGGAGAATAAATCGAATTAATTATATTCTCCTCTCGATCAATTTGTTACTTGCCAATTACTTATTGCGCTAACAACCAGTCGTCAGCGCTAATTTTTGTAACGTTTCATCGGATTTAAAATACTTTCATGGAGTACGCAACATCATCATTAATGTTGATAATTTCAAGCACTACTAGAAGAGACTTTAAATACTGTTGCAATAAAATACGTGCACATTGAGCTGAAAATAGAACTTACTTTGAATAGGATGGAGTGGTAGCATATCACATCGAAAAACATCCATTCGAAAGGGTCTCTCAGTAGCGTTACTCTGATGCCCACCGACATGAGTAGGAAACCTTCCGATTCATGATCGTTGACGAGTTTGGGTACAGTCCACTCAGTTCAGACACTCGCACCATTTTAACCAGCTCCATCACCGCCCGGCTGTAATAGAATTATGCAAATTAGCAGCAAAATGAGACCGTGCTCTGTTTTAACAAGGCAACGATAAAAAAGGGCATCGAAGAGGGCAAAAACATGCATTGGACACCCCATTTTGGAACATGTTCTCTCACTAGCTAGATACAAGGTATTGCGGCACTCCGAAGTTGTGGAGTGATTGCAAAATATAATGTTTTTATTCTTTACGTGCATGCAACATCTATCTGTAAGCGGAAAGCAAAATATTCAGAGGTGATATTTTGTTACTG
>NW_026685636.1:0-2478 GCF_943735745.2 Anopheles bellator | reverse complement strand
ATTTGTTCGGGTCAGCCGCTCCCGCGCCGCCTAGACAGACCCCGCGCGGTGAGGACAGCAAAAACCATGTCGTACATCGTGATCCATCTACGGTTGCCGCTGCGGATCGATCCACTTGCCCTGAATCGGAGTAAGGCCCTGAAGTAAGAAATCGGAACGCCCCGCAGTCGCAAGAAAAAAGAAACGGTAAGGAATGGACGTGAGGACCATTAAGCCACATGCAGCGTGTGTCGGATAAACCATTATCGATGACACTGCACGACGCTGAGAATGATGTTGCGGTGAAGTGAAACCGGTGGACGGTGGCC
This sequence comes from Anopheles bellator, assembly GCF_943735745.2. Lineage (NCBI taxonomy): Eukaryota > Metazoa > Arthropoda > Insecta > Diptera > Culicidae > Anopheles > Anopheles bellator. Next base: position 2,170 of record NW_026685636.1, on the reverse strand, counting down.
GGCGGCTCGAGGAGGCACTATCGGGTGGAAACTATCGAACGGTGGTGTGTTATTGGTTTGATTATTATCTGGATTTTCTCATTTAATGTTTCACCGCATACGATGTGTTTAATATAATGGATACATTATCGCCAGGTGGCGCCTTGCTGCGGTGTGTCCGGAAGCCGCAGGGTGGCTTACACGACGTCGGCGTCTTCAAAGCCATATTACTGTTGGTGGCACTGGGCGAACAGGGTAATCCTAAAACGGGATCGTCGGGAAACTTATTAACTTTCTAAAACATTGCCACCAATGCTTAGCTTATGCTTCGGGAGTGAGTTATTTTCAAAAAGGTTTCCTCACTTTGAAAACTGCCAAATGCTGCACCGCTGCATCTTGGGCCACCCTGTGCCAACACGAGCCGCGGCAGCCTCGAGTCGCAATGCAGTGAACACGGAATCGTACAAGCCGGCCGCCGTTCGCGCAGGAAGCGTACAAGATGACACGAATCGAAACTCGAGCAACATCCGCCAACATTTCATTTCCCGTGCAAAGCCGGTCGTTGCGTCCTGATGCTGCGGAACTGATTTCGTTTCGTTCCTGGTTTCTTGTTTTTTTTCTCTCTCTTCTGGGGGCTGGTCTCCCGGCTGGTCCTGGCGGTTGTGTCCTTGCTGTGCTTGCTCGAACGTACCCAACATCGATCGTCGACAAAATTCGATAAAACAATGTCATCGACACGACGGGGACGACGAGGACGAAGAAAAAAGTAACACCCCAAGATAAAGGAACATTAGCAGTGGCTCACGTTTGCCCATAATCCGAGCTCGGCTCCGGCTTGGATGGTGGTTTTGTGGTGGTATTTTTTTTTTTTGCTGTTTTTTGGTTACTTCCGCTGCCGGCCTTCTGCAGCAAGTGGAACTATCCGTGGCAGCCGTCTCGATCGGTGGCGGGCAGATGGGAAGGCAGGTTGGCAATTTTGTGCCGCCACCACGCGCGGCCGATATTGAACATTCATCTGGCGAAAGTATTGCGGCAATATCCGGGTTTCGGCCGATGGTCGGCGAAAGTTTTGCCTCGTTTCTTATTGAAAATGTTATTATTAATTTTTTGCCGGCCGGACGCCGATCATCGGGCGAGGTTACACATCACCGGATGGGGATCGAAAAATGGTTTTTTCTTATCACTGGGCAGGAAGTAATGGAAGAAAACGCTAGTTCCCTGATGCGGCCAAGCGGCTGCTAGGTTCTTTGGAAATATAGCACGGTTGGTCGTAAGATGTTTCTAAAACTCGGGGATCAACTCAACAAATTTTAGGTTCTTTCGGTTCGGTTCGGTTTCAAATTAGCCACACATTCAGGTCCACAACGAACAAAAATCGCTTAAGAGTGGGTCACAGATGCCAAAGCAATTGATTACTAATCACTAACGCTTTCAAAATGGAAGGCACGAAAGTATAATAAATATTAAGATGGCCTGCCTGATAGCGAAAGGCGAAAGGACTCTTCCATTTTAATTTTGGGCCATTCGATTGCAAGCGGCCACATCTGGAACCGAGCAATCCAACTCAAATCAAATACAACAGCAACATTGTTACGATTAATTTGTGATTCAGGTAAACTATGGTAAGACTCTTAGCCAGAGTTCCAAAAAAAACCATACCGAATTTATGGCTCCAAAACAAACGCAAGTTTCCGCAGTTCCCGTAGAGACAGCAATATTGTAACTTTTGGCCCCGGTGCAGCGCTTGCATTGACCAATCGATTGATGCACTTGAGAAAACTTTCCCAAAGTTCCGGTTATCTTTACGGAAGTTGCCACGAATATTGCGCTAACCGATCCGGCTTTTTTCGGGTTCCGGTGCATCGCTCATCGCTGCCACATAAATTCTGGCCATCTGGACCTAGTGCTAGGGTTGCATCCGAAATTGCAATGCAAATAGTGGGCTCCGGCCGCAGTGGAAGACCCGCTCCGGCTTGCCGCCTTGGGTTAATTTTTGCTTTCTTTCGGTGGCAATTTTTCTGCGGTCGATCCCGAAAATCCGGCTCCCTGGGCGGAAGAACCGGGCAAATGTAGATTGCTAAATTGGTTCCGGTTTGCCGGTTTCCCGCTGAGCACTCCTTGCTGATGATTGGTGGCGCTGGTGGCTCCGGTTGCGGGTTTTGTCCCGCGTGTCGGTCCGGGGCGAACCGGA
>NW_026685635.1:0-2478 GCF_943735745.2 Anopheles bellator | reverse complement strand
ATTTGTTCGGGTCAGCCGCTCCCGCGCCGCCTAGACAGACCCCGCGCGGTGAGGACAGCAAAAACCATGTCGTACATCGTGATCCATCTACGGTTGCCGCTGCGGATCGATCCACTTGCCCTGAATCGGAGTAAGGCCCTGAAGTAAGAAATCGGAACGCCCCGCAGTCGCAAGAAAAAAGAAACGGTAAGGAATGGACGTGAGGACCATTAAGCCACATGCAGCGTGTGTCGGATAAACCATTATCGATGACACTGCACGACGCTGAGAATGATGTTGCGGTGAAGTGAAACCGGTGGACGGTGGCCGGCGGCTCGAGGAGGCACTATCGGGTGGAAACTATCGAACGGTGGTGTGTTATTGGTTTGATTATTATCTGGATTTTCTCATTTAATGTTTCACCGCATACGATGTGTTTAATATAATGGATACATTATCGCCAGGTGGCGCCTTGCTGCGGTGTGTCCGGAAGCCGCAGGGTGGCTTACACGACGTCGGCGTCTTCAAAGCCATATTACTGTTGGTGGCACTGGGCGAACAGGGTAATCCTAAAACGGGATCGTCGGGAAACTTATTAACTTTCTAAAACATTGCCACCAATGCTTAGCTTATGCTTCGGGAGTGAGTTATTTTCAAAAAGGTTTCCTCACTTTGAAAACTGCCAAATGCTGCACCGCTGCATCTTGGGCCACCCTGTGCCAACACGAGCCGCGGCAGCCTCGAGTCGCAATGCAGTGAACACGGAATCGTACAAGCCGGCCGCCGTTCGCGCAGGAAGCGTACAAGATGACACGAATCGAAACTCGAGCAACATCCGCCAACATTTCATTTCCCGTGCAAAGCCGGTCGTTGCGTCCTGATGCTGCGGAACTGATTTCGTTTCGTTCCTGGTTTCTTGTTTTTTTTCTCTCTCTTCTGGGGGCTGGTCTCCCGGCTGGTCCTGGCGGTTGTGTCCTTGCTGTGCTTGCTCGAACGTACCCAACATCGATCGTCGACAAAATTCGATAAAACAATGTCATCGACACGACGGGGACGACGAGGACGAAGAAAAAAGTAACACCCCAAGATAAAGGAACATTAGCAGTGGCTCACGTTTGCCCATAATCCGAGCTCGGCTCCGGCTTGGATGGTGGTTTTGTGGTGGTATTTTTTTTTTTTGCTGTTTTTTGGTTACTTCCGCTGCCGGCCTTCTGCAGCAAGTGGAACTATCCGTGGCAGCCGTCTCGATCGGTGGCGGGCAGATGGGAAGGCAGGTTGGCAATTTTGTGCCGCCACCACGCGCGGCCGATATTGAACATTCATCTGGCGAAAGTATTGCGGCAATATCCGGGTTTCGGCCGATGGTCGGCGAAAGTTTTGCCTCGTTTCTTATTGAAAATGTTATTATTAATTTTTTGCCGGCCGGACGCCGATCATCGGGCGAGGTTACACATCACCGGATGGGGATCGAAAAATGGTTTTTTCTTATCACTGGGCAGGAAGTAATGGAAGAAAACGCTAGTTCCCTGATGCGGCCAAGCGGCTGCTAGGTTCTTTGGAAATATAGCACGGTTGGTCGTAAGATGTTTCTAAAACTCGGGGATCAACTCAACAAATTTTAGGTTCTTTCGGTTCGGTTCGGTTTCAAATTAGCCACACATTCAGGTCCACAACGAACAAAAATCGCTTAAGAGTGGGTCACAGATGCCAAAGCAATTGATTACTAATCACTAACGCTTTCAAAATGGAAGGCACGAAAGTATAATAAATATTAAGATGGCCTGCCTGATAGCGAAAGGCGAAAGGACTCTTCCATTTTAATTTTGGGCCATTCGATTGCAAGCGGCCACATCTGGAACCGAGCAATCCAACTCAAATCAAATACAACAGCAACATTGTTACGATTAATTTGTGATTCAGGTAAACTATGGTAAGACTCTTAGCCAGAGTTCCAAAAAAAACCATACCGAATTTATGGCTCCAAAACAAACGCAAGTTTCCGCAGTTCCCGTAGAGACAGCAATATTGTAACTTTTGGCCCCGGTGCAGCGCTTGCATTGACCAATCGATTGATGCACTTGAGAAAACTTTCCCAAAGTTCCGGTTATCTTTACGGAAGTTGCCACGAATATTGCGCTAACCGATCCGGCTTTTTTCGGGTTCCGGTGCATCGCTCATCGCTGCCACATAAATTCTGGCCATCTGGACCTAGTGCTAGGGTTGCATCCGAAATTGCAATGCAAATAGTGGGCTCCGGCCGCAGTGGAAGACCCGCTCCGGCTTGCCGCCTTGGGTTAATTTTTGCTTTCTTTCGGTGGCAATTTTTCTGCGGTCGATCCCGAAAATCCGGCTCCCTGGGCGGAAGAACCGGGCAAATGTAGATTGCTAAATTGGTTCCGGTTTGCCGGTTTCCCGCTGAGCACTCCTTGCTGATGATTGGTGGCGCTGGTGGCTCCGGTTGCGGGTTTTGTCCCGCGTGTCGGTCCGGGGCGAACCGGA
>NW_026685634.1:0-2479 GCF_943735745.2 Anopheles bellator | reverse complement strand
ATACATTATGATAACCCAAAGCGTAAAAAATCGTGGGGGCTTCCCGGTCATGCATCAACATCTACAGCTAAACCGAACATTCATGGTTCGAAGCTGATGCTCTGTATTTGGTGGGACCAGCTCGGCGTTGTCTATTACGAACTATTGCAACCAGGCGAAACCATTACAGGTACAAATTGAAATGGTACATACTACCCCACCCGCCCTACTCTCCAGACATCGCCCCGTCAGACTACTATTTATTCCGATCGATGACGCATGACCTGGCCGAGCAGCGCTTCCGTTCTGTCGAGGACACCAAAAATTGGATCGATGAATGGATCGCGTCGAAAGATGAACAATTTTTCCAACAAGGAATTCAAAAGCTGCCCAAATTGTGGGAAAAAGTTGTGGCTAACAATGGCAATTACTTTGAAGACTGAGTTTTTAAGGAGTTTTTTACAATAAAGCCTCAAATCATGAGAAAAAACGGCGGTTTTCTATTTGTACGCCTGATATTTGTTCCTAATATGGTCAGAAACTAGAATGGGGCAGGCTAAGAATTTGAATTAATCTCCGCTTAATTTCTTTCGAGCATTTTCTTCTATGTTTTTTAAAAACAATCTGTTTGAACATCTAATTGAAAACTCGAGGCTTTGTCCGTACCTTTTCCTTGTACTTCCGAGCTGCTTGTAGTGCTGCTAATCATTTTTATAATTAATGTTCGTTCATCTTGGTTTTTCCCCAACCAAACGCTTCTGATTTTCCATCCGAGCGATACCAAGCACTTTCCCGGTCCCCCAGGGGTAGCCGGGGGTTTGAAGTGCCCACATCACATTTTCCACCCGCAAAAAAAATGCTGCTCCCCCTCAACCGGCGCTCGGACTAATTTTCTCATTTCACTTACCTTCCGGCCGCTCGGTTGTTTTCGGCCTGCGCAATCAATCACGGACGCGCTCGACCCAGCCGCTTGACGTGTACTCTCGGTTTAATCCTTATGCAAAGAACATAATTTCAATCTAAAACTAATTAAGTTTCCTACGCGTGCCTTTCTTTCGCAGGTAAGTTTCCCTGAGTGGGCGATCGGGCTCTGCCATCCTCATCCGGAGCGTCGGACACCAGACTTTCAGCGTCGGAGGCGGCCGTAAGTCGTAGGTGGTAGCTGGCGAAAAGAATTGCTTCTCGGCGTGTCCAAAGGTCTGGGGCCACCGCCGGCGGCGCCATCAGCCGTGGGGCCATTAACGATTTTATTGATTACCGATTGCCACCGAAATCGATCATCGCCATCGTCGCATCTTCATTTTCCGACAAATGGGCTTTTCCTTTGTGGCTCGTTGTGCCTTCGGGCGCTCTGTGGCCGGTCGGTACGGCCCAGCTCTGGTACACTTCCTGCGTGCTCATGCTGACGAACATACACACACGGCTACGGGGGTGGTACGGGCATAGGGAAAAGTTGACTTCCCCAAAAACCTAGATAATCTCCATGTAGCCAGCCCTGCCAGCCCGGACCATCGACTGGGGAGACGAGTTTGCTTTGCTGACGTCAGAGTGCCTAGCAAACGGTTAGCGGACCACCCGCTAATGGTGTGGTGCAGGGGTATTGAGGGTGCCGGGGAGCGGAGAATTAATAGGAATTGCGAAAGTATGATACTTTTGCCGAGAAGGCCCAGGTCGCCGCCGCCACTGCCTGGCCCAGGATTATGGCCGGAAAGCGCCGGATTATGCATCGGCCCCGTGGTGGCAGCATCGGTGGCGATGTTGTGTTATTAATTCTAATGATGATCTTTTCTCTACACCACCCACCTGGCGCCCCATTGGGTGGCACGGGTGGACCGTTTTTGGGGTGGCCATTTTCTGCCGGCACCATCAAGTGCGCCCCGAACGCCGGTTGTCGGCAATGGAGGAAACAATTTTGACCTCGTTCGGTTGGCAAGTGTAATGTGGCTTGTTCCGCTGTTCCACGGGGCCAGGATTATTGTTTAAAACGCTAATTATTTAATGTTGAGTTGGCACTCTGGTTGAGTGCCGCGGGCTTTGCTTCGATTGTTGGAATGTTCAATTTCGTTTATAGCTGTTTTCCATTTGATTCTTAACTCGTTTCCCTTTCCACTGTTAACTTCTGTCTCTGCTGCTCTATTTCTAGCATTTACTTCCTTTTTTTCGCTATTACTTACAAGTTAACCAAATTGATTTACTGAAACGTTCGAATCAATCAACATAACACACACAATAATAAAACAGCGAAAAGATTGTGAAAGAACGAACCAAAAGACCACAAAAGAAAGGACAAGAGATAAGAAAGGCGTAGAATAGAATAGAAAAACGATACAAAATAAATCGTCACAGTGACTAAGAATGGTAAAGAAAGAGTGAAGAACTCTCCGTGCGTACTTAACGGCGAACGAGGCAAATGTAATTTGCAAATCAAAAAAAGACAGTACTATGACCGACCAATACGAGCTTCTCAGAGATCGTCCCCGCTAGAGGACGTGGTGTGGAT
>NW_026685633.1:0-2483 GCF_943735745.2 Anopheles bellator | reverse complement strand
GGGTCGTCCGCAACACTGTCTGCCAGCTCAGCTTCACAGCGCCGCTTGCTGGCCCGGATTTCTCGCGACAGGGTGCGCCTCAGCTCGCGGAACTCAGTTTCGGCCGCGTCTCTGGCGGGGACACCGCGCGCCCGGTGCCACCGTCGCCTGGCTTGGCTGCAGGCGGCGCGCAGGTCGCGGATCTCGTCCGTCCACCAGTACGCCGAGGTCCGTGGGCCACCGCGAGACTCCTTGTTGCGCCTAAGGGTCTCGTCGCAGGCGCGCGTGAGCAACCTCGTGACCTCGGGGGCCGACGGCTCAACGCTGGCAAAGTCGAGAGCGCTGAGCGACACCCTGTACGCCTCGGGGCTGAAATCGGCCAGCTTCCATCGTCGACCGGGAATGGCGGTACGCTGCTGCTGATGCTGATGCTGATGCTGATGCCGCTGATTCTGCTGATGCCGCTGCTGATGTTGCTGCTGGTGCTGCTGCTGATGTTGCTGCTGATGCTGATGCTGATGCCGCTGCTGATGTTGTTGCTGGTGCTGGTGCTGCTGCTGATGTTGCTGCTGATGCTGCTGCTGACGTTGCTGCCGCTGATGCTGCGGCGATCTGGCTGCAGATAGGCCGACGGAGAACTCGATCATGGCATGGTCAGACGCGGTGTACAGCGAAGACACACACCAATCTCCTGTGTCTGCGAGGCTGTAAGATGCCAGCGACACGTCCACAATGGACGGCGACGCCGCACCTGCGCCCAGGAACGTCGGGGTGTTGCCCCGGTTCAGCACTCGCAGACCCATCCGATCGGCCAACTGCAGCAGCCTTGCTCCCCTGGCGTTGAGCATCCGGCTGCCCCACTCCGTGGCCCAAGCGTTGAAATCGCCCCCGACAACGCAACGGGAGCTGTTTTGGGCCAGGAGTTCCACACCCTGCAGCAGGTCCTCGAACTGCTCCATGCTCAGGGATGGAGGCGCGTAGCAGCTGATGAGGGTAACACCCCGCATCACTGCTGCTGCCAAGCCGGGGACAGAGGTGCACAGCACCTGCTGGACTGGGTGCCGGCTACCGGGTGCGATGGCGGCCCAGCCACGAGCATCGGCTATCCAACTTGTCCGCGACCCGACGTCCGACAGCAGGGCGACGTCTGCGCGGCGCTCCCTCATCGCCTGCACCACAAGGTCCCGGGCAACGCCCGTGTGGCGCAGGTTCAGCTGAATGATGTTGAGCATCCCGGTCACTGTGGAGCAACACCCCCGCAGAAGGCGGAGCCGGTGCTGTGCGCTCCCCCGCACACGGCGCACTTTGGCCTGTCGGCCGAGCACTGCCCGCGCCGGTGCCCAGTGTCGCCGCATCGCAGGCATAGGGCCGACCGGTCCTCGCCTTGGCACTGATGCTTGCGGTGCCCACGCAGGTGGCACCGGTAGCACCGCTCCTCCTCACGTGGGACTGGCTCCGCCACGTGCAGCCTGACGCTGGCCATCCCCAGCAGGAGACGCTTTTCCGCCAACTGCGCCGCCAGCCGGGCGGGCAGCACCACGTTCGCCTTCTGGGTGGCGTTGGAGTGCATCCGCAGGTGCACGCTGGCCGGATCGACGGCCTCGCCATTTGGCAGCAGCGCCGACAGTCCCGCTGCCACCAGCTCTGGTGTGGCCTCGTGGTCGAGGCCGTTGGCGATCACCGTCGCCTTCGGGCCTAGCAGGGTGGTGTTGCCAGCCTCCCCAACCAGCGCGCGGATGGTTGCGGCGCACTCCGCTGCATCAGCTCTCCGTTGCACCTCCACAAGCATGTGGCCCTGGGAGCTCTGGTGTACCCTCCGCTGGGCCAGCTTGACCGCTTCGCTGCCCCGCACTCTGGCAAAAAGCGATGCGTACGACTCGCCCTCTACCGGCGCGACCCTCACGACATCACGCTGGAGACGGCTGCTCCAGCCCCGCTGCGATGGGCGCTGCTGCTGTTGCTGCTGCTGCGGACGAGACGCACTGGCAGTCGGCGCTTCCCGGGCCGTGCGGGGGCGGTGCCGCGCCACGACCGCCCAGCTGGACAGATCCTCCACCGGCGCACTGGCCTGTGGCAGGGCGGGGTACCCCTCGGCCGTAAAGGCTGGCCTGGGCTCGGGCGCTGTCGCCGTCGTCGTTGGCTGCGGCCGAGGGTTCTCCACCCGCTGCTGCTGCTGCTGCTGCGCGACCCGCTGTCGCCGCAGTTGAGAGGGCTGCCTCTGCCGTTCCCGCTGCTCCCACTGTTGGTCCTGTTGCGGTTGCTGCTGCTGCTGAATCAGATGCATCAACTCCTGCATCAGATGCAACAGGTCCACTAGGTGGTTCGTCGACTGCTGCTGCTGTGCGGGAGGATGCTCCACCCACTGTTGCTGCTGTTGTTGTTGCTGCTGCTGCCGGCGCCTCTTCCGCTGCCTCTGCGTTGGTCGCGGCTTGCGCTGTTGCTGCTGCTGCTGCAGCCGCTGCTGCTGTTGTTGTTGCTGTTGCTGCTGTCGCTGGTGCTGCTGG
>NW_026685632.1:0-2485 GCF_943735745.2 Anopheles bellator | reverse complement strand
AAATGGTTCGGTCGCGCCCGACACGTCAGCAGCACGTTTAATGAGCACCGGCAATTGAATGTAATTAATGATGGCTGCGACAGGTTCGCTTCGACCCAGGACGAGTGAAGGACGAAGTGCCGTGGGGCTGTTTTTGTTTGCTCGTGTAACCGGCGAAATGTGATGCCTCGGCCTCGACGGCCGCTGGTTGGCGATTTTGATGGAGCATTATGATAGGAAAATGTTGTCACTGCACTAACCTTAATATTTGACCGGCTATCAAACTGTCAATCTTGAGAAGTAAAAGAAATACATCGAAGAGTATTTGCCATGTTTTTGTGGTTCGCGTAGCTGAAGGGAATGTCGGTCACCTGTTTTCTCACAATGTTTGTTTAACGAATTTATGGTTCTTAAACTTTGATTTTGACGCCAAAGATTTACAGCTGGTCGTCCGGTCAATAAAAAACATTGCCAACGCTTTGATGTGTTTTTCGTTAGATTGCAGTCATTTCAAAATAGTTTTTTCTGTAGATTATGTGTTATTATGGACTTTTATAAAAATCCACTTACTTGGAACTAAGAGTTCTCGTTCGCTAATGAAAGATAAAATATTCTACTCATTCGAATTGAACTGAAGTGAATTATCGTGGCAAATTGTTCCATCTTGACGTATTGTTCTATTTTGGCCCTTGGAGTAGCTAACAGCAGCCCCTCTTCTCTGTGGATGAAATGCTCCCAAACTAACTTCCAGTCAATACAAATCAGACTGAATAAAATTCTCAAAATGATCCTTCTTTTATACCAAAGAACACCAACGAATCTTGTCCTAAAACTTGCTGGCGCGCATAGACTATCGTTCGAAATTAACAAACTAAAAGAAGCCCTAATCAATAGATGCAATAATTCCACCCATCCGACAATTCGAGGACTAATTATCTGAAGCTTTTGAAGCTGAATAGTTGTAAGATGTTGTTAAGTATGTAAGTAAAGTGACAGCAGCAGTAAACTAAGCAAATTAGGTTATGCGTTTTTCGTTTGGTCAAAGGGTAAGGGTCAAAAGTGAGATGCTGCAAAGGTACCTTGCTGATTTTGAGGTCGCCTGAAGGCGATCACTAAGCTACAAGGACAGCGATAAAGTGGTTTTAATCAGGTTTTACGAACAAATCTGATTATATGTTTCAAACAAACTACGCATATCTTTCGCACCATGAATAAATGTTTCCACATTACATATCTCATATAGACACTATTATGATCATTATTTCAGACAATGTTTTACAAATGTACCCTTTTTGTTGAGAGATAAAAGTTGATAAGAGTTTATTGAGCTGTAAAACACTAATTTCTTATGTATGTATATAAGAACTACTATAAGAAACACTTTAAGAAAAATAATTTACAACAAAATACTTGTGATAGGTGAAGGAAATGCCGCTGTCATAGAATACAATATCATTTGATTTTAAAAGCAAAACATGCTCAACATCTTTTGTTCTCGAATGTTTCTAAATTCAGATTACCAAGATCCTCGCAGCAAATTCGCACGATTCAAGCTAATTCATCTTACCCTTAGTCTCTGTAAATGGTGGGCCAATAATCTGAGAAGTAAACAGTCTCCAAAAGGCACTATGTTGAATAATGGACCAAACACCCAAAACGTCCCCTAGTTTCTGGCAAAAGACAAACGGGGTTTCTTTCTAGCCAAGACCACCCAGAAGCAGGGCCTGAAAATCGCCGTTTGATGTCACCGTCGTTAACCGGTGGCAGATTGAAATTGAGCCTCAGTTTTGGCGCATTCATTTGGACAATTTGTTTCGAAAAAGGAGATGCGACGTCTGAAATGGAAAGATGTGCGGTTTGGCCACCGTGCTGCTGGCCACCGTGAAGATGCAGCAGCTCGAGAGGCGCCAATTTAATTTTCGATTGATTATCCGGCGTTTGAGGCGGAGGCGGTTTGGGTCTTGTGAGCTTCTTCACGTATCTTTCACGGGCCAGTGCTGCTTACTCATGGAAATGTTACTCATTCATATGATTTCATCGAAAGCCGTACGCAGCATCATTCGCTTAATTATCACTTTTCTATTCCACGGCGCACTCCTTCATTCGGAGAATCATAAGAAGTGATAATGTGATTCGAATGCTGTCCTAGTGCTGCGCTGTGGGAGGTCTTATTAATTAGCAGCATTAGTAGCAAAAGCAAACATGATTCCGTCGGTTAATTTATGCAATTTATGGAGTTTCTTTGCATTTCGAGTATTCGATGCCATAGAATATGTTTTATTTATTGATTGAATATCATTTGTTATTCACTGTGTGTTCTTGCACCATTTTGTTCTTAAATAAGGGCATGAAATTAGAACCGTTCGTACAAAATAAGTAATGGAGAGCAAAGTACAAAGAAGGATTGAATGATTTTCTTCAAAAAGTTTTAGGCTCTAAAATGTCTGTCATTCCAAGGTTTGTTTAAGATGCTGACAAATTTCATGGTAATGTCGACATTCCTCTT
>NW_026685631.1:0-2486 GCF_943735745.2 Anopheles bellator | reverse complement strand
TCGAATGCAGACGCAACTATAAATTGTAAATGAAGCCAGCAACACTTAAAAAGAAAAGGGTATTCAAGATCAAACGGTGAGTGTTGATTGAAAGTTATCTGACGAAATTGTTGTGACAGCATCGTCCAACATTGTTCAGTGGCGATAAGATGATATTGTATTTTTATTCACACTTATCTTTTAGACAGCGTTCGCAGAGATAGTGGCAAAATTGGAGTAGCTCATCATTGTCGACGATTACGGCATTCATCAATTATCATATGACATCGAATTTTGAGCAACAATGGAAAAGGCCTTTTTTGCTGTATTCTTTGCGCCATTCTTTGGCCCCAAATTATGTAACACGATAACTCGTGTGATAGTACTCGCAATGATTCGCGTAAAATGTTGGTTTCCATGTGATTTTAAATTGATGCTTGCTTTCAGGCGACCCAAGTTAAATATCTTCTTTGCAAAAATGGTAGCTAATTATCGAGATACTTACCGGTTATTTATAATGCCTCCGAACTAATTACCAATAATCGTATTTTATTAAAATAATTCTGATCATATAAGATGATTGTGATATAGTTTCATACTATGCTATTTTAAATAGTTTCAAATTAAATAGTTTCATCAGAGCATTTAAATTATTCGATTTTCAAATGGCTGGTTATTATCGTAAGGAATTATGGCTTGAAACCGCTGAAACAATCTCAGGGCAAAATTATGAGTGAAAAAGTTCAATTAGATAAAAGTATGGCCGAGGAGGCAGTGACTTTTGCATGGCCAAAACTAATTTTTTACAAAACTCGGTGAAGTTTTTTATCAATTCATTCAACTAAAACATTTTCATGTGATGTTTTTAAAAATTAGTTTCACTTACCTTGACTCTACCTTCGTTGACTTCTTGGAGTGGGACGTGGGACCCATTTCGCTTGACTTCGAAATGGGAAAATAGAACACAACGATCTATCTGTTTATTCCTTTTCTTAATTAAAAGCGATAAGACTAGTATCTTAAAAGGGAGCCCTCACCTTGAGTGTATTCCATTTAGATGTTGAGGGGCTCGAAGTGGGCACCCAGCTATCCCAGTAATAAATCCCAGTATGGAACCCACATGTACTGATTTGGCAGCCTCCTCACGGCGACCCCTGGAAACGTTTGTTGCTAGGAAACGGCCAATATCCCAAAAGTTTGAAGCGTGCCAGGGCGCTATAACAGCGATACGGAGGCAAACATAATCTACGTATAACCAAAATGTAAGAAGAGTCAGATGTTGGATTCAAGATACAGTGATCGCTGCTTAAGTACAGTGACCGCCATTGCCCTGGGTAGGACCCAGAACGGACCCCTGACTCGGCTATCGAGGTAGCTTCTCAGTTTACGGCACTCGAGAACCTCCAATCCAACCGATAACCGATTACCATCGAGTTTTTTGCATTTGGCCGCACTTGAGTTATGGACCACCAGCCACACCGCATCAACAGCACACATCCTTTTTCGGAAGCCGAATTGTCTACCGAAGAGGCCATTCGCGATAAATTTCCAGTGCGCTCCGAAACATGCTAATTGCAGCTATTCTTCCGTGACCATCGACCGCACTCCGTCCACATCCGATGGGAGACTTGGTGAGTTGTTATGCTAGTTGAATCCCATAAGATTCACAGACTTTAGAAGGTTTACACATGTGAAGCTGTTTACCGTAAAAAGATCTTCTTTCAGTTTTGAAGTCAAGTTTATGAAAATTGACAACATTATTGAGCCCACCGGAACCCATTGCTCTGTGTCGAACCCATTATGGAACCCGATTAATTTACAAGCAATGCTTAAATATAGAGAAACTTCCTCAAAGTAATTGACATTCATTTCAGTTTTCTAGTTTGCTTTATTTACTTTATTTTCAATTTCAGTCATTTCATCTCAAATGCATTTTATTCCTTACTACATTTACCGACCGCTTACGACGAACGTACGAATCTCCATAGGTTGTAGTTCAATGGAGAAATCGTCATTATTTTGCCTGAATTCAACCTCGTCTGACTGTTCCTCCCGTTTGATGTCATTAGATTCGACGTTGAATTGTAAACGTCGTGAGTCTTCCTTCCACTGGTTGGCGCCTAAGGTGGTCTCGCGAATGCTTTCAATGTTCAGAGCGTAGAAAACATCACGAATGTTAAATCGAACTGCCTGCGAGTAGACAGAGTCTTCACCCATTTCGAAGATATGTTCGAACCGAACTAGTAGCTTTCCATCTTTCCACGGCTCCAGCGTAAGCAGATTGACATTAGGAGGCAGCTGTTGAGCGATGACAGAATAAATATTACGGAAGCTGTTCAGATACTGCTCGTAGGTAAGAATGCTGTTAACTTGGTTAACAAAGATCCAGCTTGGGAGTAGCACTTTGTTCTGCAAGAATCTCTCCTTTGCCTGCAGATTAGGACTAACAGCTTTCTGAGAAGAACCAAAGAAGAGCCAATGCTTGCCCCTTGCAACCAGGCCTACAC
>NW_026685630.1:0-2486 GCF_943735745.2 Anopheles bellator | reverse complement strand
TCGAATGCAGACGCAACTATAAATTGTAAATGAAGCCAGCAACACTTAAAAAGAAAAGGGTATTCAAGATCAAACGGTGAGTGTTGATTGAAAGTTATCTGACGAAATTGTTGTGACAGCATCGTCCAACATTGTTCAGTGGCGATAAGATGATATTGTATTTTTATTCACACTTATCTTTTAGACAGCGTTCGCAGAGATAGTGGCAAAATTGGAGTAGCTCATCATTGTCGACGATTACGGCATTCATCAATTATCATATGACATCGAATTTTGAGCAACAATGGAAAAGGCCTTTTTTGCTGTATTCTTTGCGCCATTCTTTGGCCCCAAATTATGTAACACGATAACTCGTGTGATAGTACTCGCAATGATTCGCGTAAAATGTTGGTTTCCATGTGATTTTAAATTGATGCTTGCTTTCAGGCGACCCAAGTTAAATATCTTCTTTGCAAAAATGGTAGCTAATTATCGAGATACTTACCGGTTATTTATAATGCCTCCGAACTAATTACCAATAATCGTATTTTATTAAAATAATTCTGATCATATAAGATGATTGTGATATAGTTTCATACTATGCTATTTTAAATAGTTTCAAATTAAATAGTTTCATCAGAGCATTTAAATTATTCGATTTTCAAATGGCTGGTTATTATCGTAAGGAATTATGGCTTGAAACCGCTGAAACAATCTCAGGGCAAAATTATGAGTGAAAAAGTTCAATTAGATAAAAGTATGGCCGAGGAGGCAGTGACTTTTGCATGGCCAAAACTAATTTTTTACAAAACTCGGTGAAGTTTTTTATCAATTCATTCAACTAAAACATTTTCATGTGATGTTTTTAAAAATTAGTTTCACTTACCTTGACTCTACCTTCGTTGACTTCTTGGAGTGGGACGTGGGACCCATTTCGCTTGACTTCGAAATGGGAAAATAGAACACAACGATCTATCTGTTTATTCCTTTTCTTAATTAAAAGCGATAAGACTAGTATCTTAAAAGGGAGCCCTCACCTTGAGTGTATTCCATTTAGATGTTGAGGGGCTCGAAGTGGGCACCCAGCTATCCCAGTAATAAATCCCAGTATGGAACCCACATGTACTGATTTGGCAGCCTCCTCACGGCGACCCCTGGAAACGTTTGTTGCTAGGAAACGGCCAATATCCCAAAAGTTTGAAGCGTGCCAGGGCGCTATAACAGCGATACGGAGGCAAACATAATCTACGTATAACCAAAATGTAAGAAGAGTCAGATGTTGGATTCAAGATACAGTGATCGCTGCTTAAGTACAGTGACCGCCATTGCCCTGGGTAGGACCCAGAACGGACCCCTGACTCGGCTATCGAGGTAGCTTCTCAGTTTACGGCACTCGAGAACCTCCAATCCAACCGATAACCGATTACCATCGAGTTTTTTGCATTTGGCCGCACTTGAGTTATGGACCACCAGCCACACCGCATCAACAGCACACATCCTTTTTCGGAAGCCGAATTGTCTACCGAAGAGGCCATTCGCGATAAATTTCCAGTGCGCTCCGAAACATGCTAATTGCAGCTATTCTTCCGTGACCATCGACCGCACTCCGTCCACATCCGATGGGAGACTTGGTGAGTTGTTATGCTAGTTGAATCCCATAAGATTCACAGACTTTAGAAGGTTTACACATGTGAAGCTGTTTACCGTAAAAAGATCTTCTTTCAGTTTTGAAGTCAAGTTTATGAAAATTGACAACATTATTGAGCCCACCGGAACCCATTGCTCTGTGTCGAACCCATTATGGAACCCGATTAATTTACAAGCAATGCTTAAATATAGAGAAACTTCCTCAAAGTAATTGACATTCATTTCAGTTTTCTAGTTTGCTTTATTTACTTTATTTTCAATTTCAGTCATTTCATCTCAAATGCATTTTATTCCTTACTACATTTACCGACCGCTTACGACGAACGTACGAATCTCCATAGGTTGTAGTTCAATGGAGAAATCGTCATTATTTTGCCTGAATTCAACCTCGTCTGACTGTTCCTCCCGTTTGATGTCATTAGATTCGACGTTGAATTGTAAACGTCGTGAGTCTTCCTTCCACTGGTTGGCGCCTAAGGTGGTCTCGCGAATGCTTTCAATGTTCAGAGCGTAGAAAACATCACGAATGTTAAATCGAACTGCCTGCGAGTAGACAGAGTCTTCACCCATTTCGAAGATATGTTCGAACCGAACTAGTAGCTTTCCATCTTTCCACGGCTCCAGCGTAAGCAGATTGACATTAGGAGGCAGCTGTTGAGCGATGACAGAATAAATATTACGGAAGCTGTTCAGATACTGCTCGTAGGTAAGAATGCTGTTAACTTGGTTAACAAAGATCCAGCTTGGGAGTAGCACTTTGTTCTGCAAGAATCTCTCCTTTGCCTGCAGATTAGGACTAACAGCTTTCTGAGAAGAACCAAAGAAGAGCCAATGCTTGCCCCTTGCAACCAGGCCTACAC
>NW_026685629.1:0-2486 GCF_943735745.2 Anopheles bellator | reverse complement strand
CCCCCAAAAAACGTTCTGGGTCGTGCCTGAGGTATCCAGACGGAACCACCACGTCGCACCCAATCTTATGTTTATGTTAATTAGGTGTTATTAATTAGGGTGATAATGATTATCGATCATTTTCACATTCTACTTCTCGCCCGTGGGCTCACCCTGTTGACGCATGATAAATCGATTAGGGTGCGCGCGCTCAGGAGCCTTCGTTCTCGGGGTCCGTAGGGCGAGCGCCTCTGTTTTGACGGCGTACGATCAGCGGCAGGTTCGATTGACACTCTTCGACACTCTGTCTACCGTTTTTGCCTCCGTCCGTCAGCCGTGCCCAGTCACTGGGGCCAGTGAATGACCCCCTTTGCCCCTTAGGTTGTCCATAGAAGATCCATTAGGGACCGCCACCTATTAGACTCTGATTGGGGCACAATCGCCAGCCGTCAGACGTCACCATCTTCTGAGCGTGAGCATAGAGCGCGTGGTGTGCAATTATCCTAAACGGTCTTCTAATCGGTTTGGATCGCACTTCGCTAACTTTCATTCTGAAGCGACTTCTGAAGCGCAGAGACTGTTGACGGCGCCGACAGCCTAGCCTCTTGGGGAGCCTAAGGAGATGCCATCGAATGGAAGCATTCTAAGCGGTGAAACCATAGCCATCGGGGGTTCCTATTTCCGATGATGGGAACGCTATCGCTATCGCTGCCACACTGCAATAATGTCCGTAAAACACGAGGTAACCCTCAGCAAATGGATTCGACATTCGACGAAATCACACGGAAAACATCCTCGATCATCAGCACTACGTTCTGTCAAAAAAGTAACGGGAATTTGAGTTTTTAAAGAAAATGCTTTATTTGATTTTCGGATTTTCTGTGGGGTTCGATTTTTCTGTGGAAGTCCATTTTTGACAGCTGTTTTGCTTGGACGTGTTTTGGCTGTTCGTCGATTTTTGTCCATCCCAAAAGTAAATGACCACGGAGCGGTAATTTGAGGGTTTTGAAAACAGGAAAAAGTCCTACGGGGCTCCCGGTATTTATTTGACAGAATGTGCATCGTCTAGCCGAACTAGCCCAAGATAAGGCTGTCCTGTAGTGGAGGAAATGCCACATGTTTTTTAAGCAAATCTTTTTAAGTTAGATTACTTTAACTATTAAGTAAAGTTAGTAAACATGGCCAAGGCCTCGTTCTTCTAAAATTAAAAACAGTACTACATCGTACGCACGATCAGCAAACAAGTTGAGACAAAAACGCTTTCAAAGTACTCTTAAAAATATATTGGAACCCGTTTGTAACTTCAAACCGTAAGTCTGGACCAAAGAGAGACTACAAAGACGACTCCCGAATTTTCATTGATTTCTGCATTTGATTTAAACCATCGAACTTATGGCAACAGAAACATTGTCAGGTTCAATGAAAATCTATGAAAGTTCACATGCCTAACTGGGGGGCTACATGAGGCGTAACGTAATGTTTTTGACATTACAGATTAATGCCAAACTGCTGCGCTTCTGTCAAAACATTTACGGGTCGACCGAGGCGTAAACCCGAGCGTAAATACTTTTTGCATACGCTTTGCTTACAAACAGAGGATAATTTAAGTTCTTATTTGCTGGTATAGCAACAAAATAAAAAAAACAGAAAAAATATTCAGAAATCAATTTATTTCTTTTCTATTTCTATTTCATTGATTTGTAACACGAATGTAAACACGTTTCACATTTCATTTTTATATTTTTGCTGCCACACGAAGCGTAAACGATTTGACATTACAAATTAATTTTACGTTAGTTTTCACGCCTCATGTCTCGCCTCGCCCAGTAATGCTAGGTCCACACGAAGCGTAAAACCTAGCGTAATTGATTGTTTTTTAATTCCTTAAAAGAATTATATTTAAAATTTAAAAAACATCACATTATCCTATGTTTACATTATCCTATATTTACATTATCCTAACAAAGCATTTGTAAACATTGTTTTCGCTTGGTTTTATGTCTCCGTGGACGTATAAACTTTAACATAAGCATAAACGATTTCGCATTACAAATTCCTTTTTCGCTAGGTTTTCCCCTTGGTGTGGCCCTAGCTTAATATTTAGACTAACCCCCAAACGAACGACTGGAATCAACCAGTCAGTTGCTCAAACAATCTCGTAGCGTGCAAAGTATTTTGGAAGAAACTCCGTAGCCACAGCTCAAGAGTTTAGATGCATTAAAAAAAACTTCTAAAGTCTGAAACCGCCCAGAAACCAGTAGGTGACAACAGCAGCCAAGAACTTTCGGTGGCCCCCCAAATATGCCAGGATCCTTGCGGGCTGCGTAGAGAGGTCGGGCCGAACAGGATAATTAACTATCGTGCACCCCAGGTAGGGTGCTCAGACGTTATCTAAAACTGCTGTTAACGGGTAGATGGTCGCGCAGCCGATAGCTGGCCAAGTGCGCCCTTATCACCGGCGGCCGATAAATTCACGTTAACCGAATCCGAATCCGCCCCCCAAAAAA
>NW_026685628.1:0-2487 GCF_943735745.2 Anopheles bellator | reverse complement strand
TACACGGAACGTTATGAAACAAGCCATCCATTTTTTGTGTATCTCTCAGGGCTTTTAGCGTTTGCCGCCGTCGTCTTCCGCTGGCGGAAAAGGGTCCCCGTTTTTATCCCCTCTTTAAGAAGGAAGCTGAACGGTGGGGCAAATGAAAGAGGCGAGAGCTTTAATATCGAAGGGGCCCCATGCTGGGGATGCCAATTTCAATTCCCCTGGCAAAAGTCACACGAGCAGTTCCGATAAATCCTTCATCGTCTCATTTATTCAATTTCGACAATCGATTAATATGAATCTTTGTATCAATCGAAAGGGGCGAGATACGCATTGGCACACCATCCATCCGCGGCAGCGTCTATTCAATCAATCGCCCAACACTCAATTTGGTGCGAAACAAAAGTCCCATTATCTCTCCGGTCGAAGATGGCTGCCTTGGACGGCCAGGACGGCCGCGCATTTTCCATATTCCACATTCCAGCGATCAAAAGCACAAGCTTTTCGGTGGCCCCCTTTATCTTGGTTTCCCATTTAATTTGATTTTTCCCACCTCACAGACGGAAAGGGCCATGTCACCCGCGAGGTCCCGGCCCACACGCTCGGTGGCCTGTTCCGTTCTATCCCGCTCCGTTCTTTCGTTGCTTTTATTTTTCCCGAGACTCGCTCGCTACGTCTAACGACACTTTGATGGCTCGTTGAATGCTCGCTCGAGCGTGTGGTGGTGGTGGGATGAAATCTTCACCGGGGCCAGCTCCGAAAACACGCCCAGAAAGGACACACAACCCCGAAAAATGGCAAGAAAACAACGGGGGAAATCATAAGCACGAAAGTGCGCAAAAAAGGCGCCGGCAGAGCAGCAGCAACATCTTCGAGGTCGTAAAACCTAATGGCTTTAGGGTTGAGCCTCGGGGGTCGAAGTGGCACACGAAGTGAAATATTCATGCAAATGCTGCTCGTGTGGAGCTCGATGTTGCCATGTTGCCCGCGGCCAGAGACGACGATCATACGCTCCGTGGGTCGCGGAGCATAATTTCACGTTTATGACCCGCTGGTCGCGTCCGCCACCCCGTGAATGTGTTATAAATTGACGAAATATGCGTGTCCCAGTCAGCGGTGGGTTACAAGATGGGCGACGGCAACATCGGCACCGACAATATCAATTAGAAGTCACACATGCGCCCCACAAGGTTCTCAATCGCGGAAGGAATAATGGCGATTAAGTAGGGTGCCGTTTGTGATTTTACAAACTCGCATCTGTTACTCGCTCCCTGACCAGAATCGAGTTGTGAGAATGCGGCTCGAAGCTAGTTCAAGCGGAGTTCAATCTTGACGCCCAGGAACCGGAAGTGAGGTTTTAATTTAATCGCCCACCGGCCGGTCACTGGAAATTGCTGCTGCTCAGCCTTTGACGTTCATATGTGGCCGGCGCCTCCGAGATGGTGCGAAATGAAAGTGCAATCCTGGGCAAACCCCGAAAGGCACACAGCCTCTCTCTCGGGCCAGTTGTGTTTAATTAATTATTTACCCCATCGGAAATACGTGCATTTCGTGG
Organism: Anopheles bellator; assembly: GCF_943735745.2. NCBI lineage: Eukaryota > Metazoa > Arthropoda > Insecta > Diptera > Culicidae > Anopheles > Anopheles bellator. Next base: position 947 of record NW_026685628.1, on the reverse strand, counting down.
CCCGGTTCGAGTCGCAGCAGCCTCACACAGCAGCACTCGAGGTGTCGTCGGGTTTGGGGTCATTCTGTAACAACACGGAGCACCGGGGAACGGGTTCCCAGGGTGGGCATTGCATAATTTATTAAACGTCCTTAGAATTACTGCCCATGCTTCCGGATCCGGCCGTGCCCGCTCCGGACGCCGCTGCTGCCGGATAAAACAATAATGCTGCCCCTATAATAGGGTGGAGTGGCTCCGGGGGAGGTGGCCAAAGGGGCTTTTGCTGCACTGACCGCAGTGTCAGCAGGACATGACACATCTCTCAGCAAATCAGGCACCCGGTTTGGTTGCGCGCTATGTGGAGGTTGGCCACCGATGCAGTTGCCGCCGCCATCTCGGTGACCACGGCGAGCCTGGCACAGGTGAGCGACTAATATTGGTTTAGTGAAATGCTTGACCAGCTCCGGACCCGGAAAAGGCTGGTTCTTGAGAATATCGTCCTCGTCGTCGGAGTTGCAGAGTTCATTGGAGCTGGAAATTCTTTGTTGAAACTGTTCCACTCCATTTCACTCGGAAACCAGAACCGAATGCGTCAACGATATTCTAATTTTTAATAACATATTCTTGCTCAGATTGGTTTTCGTAAGATTGAAATTATTGTGAAAACATGCAAAATGGAAATGATTCTTTTGATCTCCACTCTTTATACTTTCTCCTCTGGTTTGAACTGTCTTCCGTTTATTATTTTCGATTAAACAAATCAGCCAATACAGAGGAACTACTTGAATGAGAGTTTGCCCTATTATTGCTCAACCTCATAAAGAGTATACTAAGTGAGGGTTTCTTATGGTTGGCAACTTCAGTCAACCGGGGAACAGTCCGTCAATCAGGAACCGCGATTGTTGCAGATACAAACGCCTCACTGTCGTGGACCTGTGACAAGGGAGCTGTCAAACGTGACAGGCAGT
>NW_026685627.1:0-2495 GCF_943735745.2 Anopheles bellator | reverse complement strand
TCGCTAGAACCTTACTCTTTGAACCTGTCCCTTACTTGCAGTCCCGTTCCTTACTTGGAGTTTCAAGATAAGCGATACGGGTGCAATCAGTCCGTTGGTCCTTCTATGCTATTCTGATCCTACGCTTCTAAATATAGGCATCCATACGTTCTTATCTTATTGCTCGCGACCCTTTCCTCGCGGTTCTAATTGCTTAGGACGCGTTATGACTGCGTCTTCGAAATTCCGTTTCGTGGGAAATGTAAACAACGCGACTTGTCCTATGCTCGTTCGGATTACGAGTTTCCTGGCGGAAGGTATGTTGCATCATGTAAACATTGCTTCCTCCTCTGCTCCTTCTGGTTTGAGCCGTAATCTACTCCTCGCGTTCTCAACACCACCCTTCGTAAAACGACCCGTTTTACCCTAATATTGCTAGAACGCTATGATATCTGATTTAGTTTATTTTAATTATTTTCATTTCTCAATTTCGGATAAATGCATGAACCTTCCTTCCGATAGTTGTCGTTGGCGAGCTCGATGTCTTCGTCGACCTTAATTTCTGCTTTCTGGAAACCGTCCTTCCCGTTCCACTGCTTCATGTGACTGCGGTGCGAAAGTAGGTTAGTTAGCGAGTCCCAAAACGATGCTAGAAGTTGCCATCCAAAACCGTAGATATCGTAGAGGATCCTCCCGTGTATTACTGTATCGGTGATGAATTTGATGGCTCTACCTATTAAGTAGATTCCGATTGCTGTTGAGGTGATGTTACCGAGCCATGTAGACCATGACATTAACTTGGACCAATACTTATTGAATGCATTATCTATAATTTTTTTCTGTTACCAGACCGTCGAATTTAAATCCTTGAAGATCGGGATGTCGTCCTGTTATTACTTTATGCAGCACTGATGACGCGACCCTCTTGTCGCCTTGTTCATATATCATGTTCTTCATTTTCTCTAGTCCTTCTGCGTCGTATATACCACTTTCCATGAGGCTTGGTAGTGGAATGTAAGACCAGCTCGTTACTACATCTGTCGTAAGCTGGAGCGGCGGGGTAGTTTCTCTAAGTTGTTGATCGGTAGTGTACCAGCGTCCTCCGATAGTAAACTTAGGAGGAAGAATTGGCGTACAATCTATTTCAGTTCCACGCAGCTGAAGAATTCTAGTAACCGGGGCCATGAACATTGATATGTTGTTATACTTTACTGGTATTTCTTGATAGCATATTGGTTTACGTTCATAAGTTACGTAAACTGGTTTGCACTCGAGAATGTACAGTACCTCGGCTGCTGTTATTGCTGTAAATCCCGCTCGTTTTACTAGATTCGAAACGAATTCGCTTGGGTTTACTCTTGCAAGAGTCAATTTAGTCTCCATTAATGCTTTGTCTATTTTACACATTTCCGTCATGACGGTCGTATAAATATCATTCAACTGTTGTCCAAGATAACTTTCAATCAGGGTTATTTTTGAGTTGAAGTATGTAAACAGGTCGAGATTTCTTCCTTGGCTTACCCGTCGTTTAAATGGTGATCTGTAGCCAACTGATTCTAAAATGAATATTCTTGGATGATCTGTAAAATAGCCGTCGAAACCACATATTTGTGCCTTTTCTCTTGCTCGGATAGAGAACATGTGTTTTTCTGACAATACTGTGTATACGGCGGAAGATTTCTGGCCTTTGCTGTTGTTATCGAAGGTCTTGTTGACGGTTCCTTCATAAATGACCTCAAAATCCGATTCCTCACACAGATGTCGCATATCTACATCCCAGGTCAGGTAGCCGAATTCGGAATCGAGGCACCAACCGTTGTTGAATGGACATAATATGTCGTTGCGTAGAGTTACCTGATTGTTTTCAGTGTCAGCGGTTGCTGAGTAGTCGAACATACCGATTTGGTACTCGTAGTAAACCAGTGCGTTTTCCCAGGTATAACTTGATGTTCTATACACTCCACCGTTGCACGTTGTTCCTCTTACGCTTCCTACAACTAATGTTTCTCCTCGGGTTGTAGCGTTTCGCCGTAATTCAGTAATCTTGACGTCTTCTGTAAGCTTTACGATGCCCAATACTTGAGCTAATTTGCACTCGTCTGGTGTGAATTCCTTCACAATGTAGGCGTATCCGTTTTCATAATCAGACGTGTGTGAGAATGTCCCACAATATTTAATCGTTCTCTTGATGATTACCTTACATTGATGCACGTGGGTTTGAATTTTGGAGCTTCTTTGTAAGACCTGGATTCTTGTTTCAGTAGTAGTCAAATTCTTGGCTGGAGGGATGCACGATGCTACACCCATCAATGAATAGCTCGTGATGTTGACGTCGTTACTCGCGCAATCGTAGGCGATCAGCCCTTTCATCTGTCTACCTAGAACTTGTCCAATGAGCAGCAGCAGCATGATGACTGTTAGGTTCCATGGATTAAAATGTGTGGTTCGTGGCATTTTTCGAGATTGAGAACTATTATTTAAAGATATTTTTCTTTTCCCTGAATTATTTTGTGTAA
>NW_026685626.1:0-2496 GCF_943735745.2 Anopheles bellator | reverse complement strand
CCGCGGCTCTCACATACCAACGAACTCTATTCCAGCGATAACGTATGATTTAGCTTTAATTGCCCTTATTTGGCCCGAAATTCGAGATGCCTCGGCCGCGTCCCAGCCTGCGGTCAATCAATGCCTTATCAACCCCAACCAACTTCTTTACTTTCTTCACGAATAGGCTGATTAGAGATTCGGTTCCTTCCGGTCTCTTTTGCCGTTCAATTTGAATTGCAGCAACTGCATTAATTGAGTGCGTTGCATTTTATCGACTGTACCCCTTTGCTTTATGCGCGCTGAGGCAAACTCGCTAGCTGATAACATGTTCTGAGAGCAAGACGTTCTTACCTAATTGCTCGCGACCCTGTCCCTCGCGCTTATATTTGCTTAGGACGCGTTATGACTGCGTCTTCGATATTCCGTTTCGTGGGAAATGTAAACAAGGCGACTCGCTCGTTCCGATAACGCATTCTGGTTTGAGCCGTATGTCGATAACGGATCCGCTTTTTCATGACTGGATAGAATTCGTGGCTTGCGCTGGCCTTGGTCTCTGCACCTGCATCTCTTGATCGATCTTAGCGATTTGTTGGACCAGGGAGGATAGCCACACGGAGTGTGACGCGGTACCGCGGTATCGAGGACCTTCCGGATCGTTTCGTTGAAGAACAGCGCCGCGTCATCAACTTATATTTTGTCATCATGAAGCACGCCCCAATCCGCTAATGAAAGGCAGTTGTCTATAAGGTAGTAGTCAGCTCGTCTGAAGTTAAGGAGTGAATTTGAAGTCCTCGTCTGATCGAATATAGGTGAAAATCCGTGTTGTAACCGCAGCAGGAGTGGTGGGTGATGGCAGTCAATAGTTACTAGCGATTTGGGGGCGGTTGCGAGTCGCACGATGTCTGCTGTATCCTCGCCGGTCAGAACAATGTCGGCCACTTGCTTATCATTTATGTTGCGTACACAGCTGATTTGTTTTAGGTTCAGCAGATTTATGACGTCTAAGAATCGTTTAGCTGCGGTTGATTTAGCCGTTGGATGAGGGAGATCCCAGGAGATACCGTTTAGATTGAAATCGCCAACGAGCAGGAAATGATCACCGAACAAGGCTTGCTCCTTTATCGCCTCAATCGATTCGTATAATATTTCTACGGTATCAGTGCATGTCGAGCGACGCCGTGAGTTTGCAGGTGGAAGACGAACGGTAGAGAGAAAGAAAAAGGAATAGAATTAACAGAGATAGCGAGATCGGGGCAAAGTCCCGAAGTTCCGAGGGTCCGACAGTCTGTCTTTAACTTTTGTTCTGGACTTAGGCGAATCGGGACGAAACCTCTGCCTCTGTTTTTTCCAAGTGCCAAGTGTAAAGTACCAAGTGCTTGTGCTTCTCTTTCGGACATGTGTGATCCTGATAGAATAATCCAGGTTAGTTTATTGGACAGTATTCAGTGATAATCAAATAATGATGAAATGTTTTCGCTTTGCTCGTTTCAGATGTCCAACTAAACTGGGATGCAAATGCAATGCAATGCATTTTACAACGTGTCTAAGGCGTCGAAGGCAGCTACGCACCAAATTGTGAACGAACCGCTAGTGAAGAGTGAAGAGTGTACGCGAACCGAAAAAAGAGAGAGAAAATATACCGAAATATACGGGCGAAACGATCTACTCATCGAATGTCGAAAACAACACCCACTGGAGCCACCGACAATGTGTACGACGGATTGCACTACCCACCACCATAACGCAGACCTCACACCCACCAACGCAGCATAGCGCAAGCCAGGAATGCACGTATGGGTATGCCCTATAGGGAAGAGTGATTCGGTGAGCGAGTAAAAGAGACTAAAAGATAGCGAACAATAAACCAACCCTGTAACCGAAACCGAATCCCGAAGCATTTTTATTTCTTGAACGGACAGGGAGGGAATACGAGAGAAAGAAAGAGAGGGGGAACATAGGAGAGAGGGAGACAAGGGGCAATTTCGAGAAATCAATTCGAAGGACAAGAATTCGCCATCAAAGGATCAGGCCTTTTCAGTATGGGAATTTATATGAGCGATATACACAGGTCTCTGGTTTGTCCTTCGAATTTCCTTCGATGAGCTTTCGAAATCCCATAGTGAGGAGAGATCAGGCACTCAATTTTGTTCGCTGGGAGGTTCGGGTCTCACCCCGAACAAAAAAGTCACTCAATTTTTCATTTTTCTGGCCCCAGATCTCAACCTGTGAGACAACCTCTCTCACTATGGCTGGATTGAGATATAACGGCTCACTTTCCTTCTTGTATATCCCAAAAATCGCGTTTATATCCCAATCCGTCTCACTAGCTCCGTGAGCGTCTCCCCCTATATTTTTTATTCTCTCTTCCTCTCATTCCATACACCCTCTCACCTACATACTCTCAATGCATGAACTGTCAAATCGTTGTGATGTTGTAAACAAAGTGTTGCATTTATTCATAACCACCTGTCACAACAAACATGACGTATGACAACCGCGTAGAAAGCCAGCCGC
>NW_026685625.1:1574-2997 GCF_943735745.2 Anopheles bellator | reverse complement strand
GTCGATCACGGGTGATCCTGATAGAAATAATCCAGGTAAGTTTATTGGACAGTATTCAGTGACAACCAAATAATGTTGAAATGTTTTCGCTTTGCTCGTTTCAGATGTCCAATCAGATGTCCAGATGGGATGCAAAGGATTCGATGCAATGCGTTTTACAACGAAGGCAGCTACGCACCAAATTGTGAACCGCTAGTGCAGAGTGAAGAGTGTATGCCAAAAAAGAGAGAGAAAATATATCGAAATGTACCGCCCAAATACGAACTGTTTCATTTTGGTTAGGGGGAATATGGGAGAAAGAAAACGAAAAAAGCGAGAGAACACACAGGTGAGAGACAGGGGGCCGCTCGGTGAGAGAATTCAAACCACTGCTCGCTCCATGGACCTTTCGGCTGCTCGGAGCGATTCCCCCATATAACGCTATATGGGGGAAATTATTTGAAGTATTGGATGGGAAGAGAATGGGCTGTGGTTCAGTAGTCGATTTTAAAGTGACAAGGGCGAAATTGTTCACTGGGCGGTGGAGTACTCATAGCGGTCTCGTCCTCCCTAAGGACTAGCGAATGTAACTCGCGAGCACCATCGCTTGAGATCTCCTGGGTGAAGATCACTCTCGATAGTGTCTCTCTTTTCCTCGGCTGCGTGTACATTCCACCTTATCGCACGACATGCGCAGAAACCGCAAAAACACTTTACGAATCGATGGAGGCGATATATGAGCAAGCTTCGTTCGGCGATCATTTCCTGCTCGTTGGCGATTTCAACTTAAACGGTATCTCCTGGGATCTCCCTCATCCCACGGCTAAATCAACCGCAGCTAAGCGATTCTTAGACGTCATAAACACGCTGAACCTAAAACAAATCAGTTGTGTACGCAACTTCAATGATAAGCAACTTGATATTGTTCTGGCCGGCGAGGATACGGCAGATATCGTGCGAGTCGCAGCCGCTCCCGAATCGCTTGTAATTATTGACAGCCATCACCCACCACTCCTGCTGCGGTTACTACCCAGATTTTCAGCTGTACTCGACCACACAAGGACTTCAAAATCCTTCCTCAACTTCAGACGTGCCGACTATTTTCTTTTAGACAACTGCTTTGCCTTAGCTGATTGGGGCGTGCTTCATGAAGCTAAAGTATCAGTTGACGACGCAGCGCTGTTCTTCAACGAAACGATCCGGAAGGTACTTGAGGCAGCGGTACCGCGTCACACTCCGTGTGGCTTTCCTCCCTGGTCTAATAAATCGCTAAAATCGATCAAGAGATGCAGGAACCGCGCTCTAAAAGAGCTTCAGCGCCGCTACACACCTCACAACCGCCTCTTTTTCCACGCCGTCTGTAAGTCCTACCGCGCGCTGAACCGCCTTCTGTACCGGAAGTACATTCTGAATAAGCAAAACGATCTAACACGGAACCCGCAAT
>NW_026685625.1:0-1074 GCF_943735745.2 Anopheles bellator | reverse complement strand
GAAGTACATTCTGAATAAGCAAAACGATCTAACACGGAACCCGCAATAGTTCTGGAAATTCATCAACTCCAGACGACGCGAGCGCAAGACTCCCTCTGACATTGAATACGATGGTAGCTGTGCATCCACAGACTTGGCAAAAAGTGAAAGATTCGCCGCGAGGTTTCGTGACGTGTACACCCGCTCGAATCTGGACAGCATCGCTATCAAGGAGGCAACCTCCCATACACCGCGCGACGTCATATCTCTAAACTCGGTAACAGTCGACGCGCGAACGGTCAGCATGGCCCTGACACAACTGAAGTTGAACTTTAATCCAGGGCCCGATGGGATTCCTTCATCGGTCCTCAAACGGTGCCCCAGCCTGTTGCCCCATCTCGTCCGTTTGTGCCAGCTATCGTTCCAGGGAGCCAGCGTTCCGAGAATCTGGAAAACGTCTACTCTGATACCACTCCATAAAAAAGGCGACAAGAGGCATGCCATAAATTATCGGGGCATTACATCCCTTTGTGCATGCGCTAAGCTGGCGGAACTGCTAATGCACAAAGAACTTCTAAATGCTGCCACGCACTGTGTCTCCCTAACCCTGCACGGTTTCATTCTCAAACGCTCAACATCAACAAATCTGATCGAATTTGTCTCTGATTGTATGAGCAGTTTGAGCAGGGGCTACCAAGTCGATTGCCTATACACTGATCTGAAAGCAGCCTTCGACAGTGTATCGCACGATATACTGCTCGCCAAGCTGGAAAGGCTGGGACTTTCTGAAGCAATCCTGGGCTGGCTCCGATCCTATCTGATTGGGAGACAATATAGCGTGAAAGTTGGTCCTGCCTTCTCTAAACCGTTCACCAGCTCATCCGGTGTCCCGCAGGGCAGCACTCTTGGACCCCTGTTATTCGTGCTGTTCATCAATGACGTCTCCTTCGTCCTACCTGTTAAGTGTTCTCTATTATACGCGGACGACCTAAAACTGTTCATGCCTGTTAAATGTTCTGCTGACTGCGAATCGCTTCAACGAGTGTTTGTTATGTTTACTCACTGGTGTGTCCAAAACTGCCTAACGTTGTGCGC
>NW_026685624.1:0-2500 GCF_943735745.2 Anopheles bellator | reverse complement strand
TGATTTATTCGATTGCATCGATCGATGCGCGCGATTGGGATGCAATGCGAGGCGTTTGTATCTGCAACAATCGCGGTTCCGGATTGACGGACTGTTCCCCGGTTGACTGAAGTTGCCAACCATAAAAAACCCATACTCAGTATACTCTTTATGAGGTTGAGTAATAATAGGGCAACCCTCATTCACGTAGTCCCTCTGTATTGGCTGATTTTTTGTAATCAAAATAATAAACGGAAGACAGATCAAACCAGAGGAGAAAGTATAAAGAGTGCGGATCAAAAAAATCATTTCCATTTCCATGTTTTCACAATAATTTCAATCTTACGAAAACCAATCTGAGCAAGAATATGTTATTAAAAATTAGAATATCGTTGACGCATTCGGTTCTGGTCTCTGAGTGAAATGGAGTGGAACAGTTTCAACAAAGAATTTCCAGCTCCAATGAACTCTGCAACTCCGACGACGAGGACGATATTCTCAAGAACCAGCCTTTTCCGGGTCCGGAGCTGGTCAAGCATTTCACTAAACCAATATTAGTCGCTCACCTGTGCCAGGCTCGCCGTGGTCACCGAGACGGCGGCGGCAACTGCATCGGTGGCCAACCTCCACCTAGCGCGCAACCAAACCGGGTGCCTGATTTGCTGAGAGATGTGTCATGTCCTGCTGACACTGCGGTCAGTGCAGCAAAAGCCCCTTTGGCCACCTCACCCGGAGCCACTCCACCCTATTATAGGGGCAGCATTATTGTTTTATCCGGCAACAGCGGCGTCCGGAGCGGGCACTGCCGGATCCGGAAGCATGGGCAGTAATTCTAAGGACGTTTAATAAATTATGCAATGCCCACCCTGGGAACCCGTTCCCCGGCGCTCCGTGTTGTTACAGAATGACCCCAAACCCGACGACACCTCGAGCGGTGCTGTGTGAGGCTGCTGCGACTCGAACCGGGCCACGAAATGCACGTATTTCCGATGGGGTAAATAATTAATTAAACACAACTGGCCCGAGAGAGAGGCTGTGTGCCTTTCGGGGTTTGCCCAGGATTGCACTTTCATTTCGCACCATCTCGGAGGCGCCGGCCACATATGAACGTCGAAGGCTGAGCAGCAGCAATTTCCAGTGACCGGTCGGCCAGGCTGCTGCTCGGTTGGCGATTAAATTAAAACCTCACTTCCGGGTCCTGGGCGTCAAGATTGAACTCCGCTTGAACTAGCTTCGAGCCGCATTCTCACAACTCGATTCTGGTCAGGGAGCGAGTAACAGATGCGAGTTTGTAAAATCACAAACGGCACCCTACTTAATCGCCATTATTCCTTCCGCGAGCACATCCGATTGAGAACCTTGTGGGGCGCATGTGTGACTTCTAATTGATATTGTCGGTGCCGATGTCGCCGTCGCCCATCTTGTAACCCACGACTGGCTGGGACACGCATATTTCGTCAATTTATAACACATTCACGGGGTGGCGGACGCGACCAGCGGGTCATAAACGTGAAATTATGCTCCGCGACCCACGGAGCGCATGATCGTCGTCTCTGGCCGCGGGCAACATGGCAACATCGAGCTCCACGCGAGCAGCATTTGCATGAATATTTCACTTCGTGTGCCACTTCAACCCCCGAGGCTCAACCCTAAAGCCATTAGGTTTTACGACCTCGAAGATGTTGCTGCTGCTCTGCCGGCGCCTTTTTGCGCACTTTCGTGCTTATGATTTCCCCCGTTGTTTTCTTGCCATTTTTCGGGGTTGTGTGTCCTTTCTGGGTGTTTTTTTTCGGAGCTGGCCCGGGTGAAGATTTCATCCCACCACCACCACACGCTCGAGCGAGCATTCAACGAGCCATCAAAGTGTCGTTAGACGTAGCGAGCGAGTCTCGGGAAAAATAAAAGCAACGAAAGAACGGAGCGAGATAGAACGGAACAGGCCACCGAGCGTGTGGGCCGGGACCTCGCGGGTGACATGGCCCTTTGCGTCTGTGAGGTGGGAAAAATCAAATTAAATGGGAAACCAAGATAAAGGGGGCCACCGAAAAGCTTGTGCTTTTGATCGCTGGAATGTGGAATATGGAAAATGCGCGGGCATCCTGGCCGAGGCAGCCATCCTCGACCGGAGAGATAATGGGACTTTTGTTTCGCACCAAATTGAGTGTTGGGCGATTGATTGAATAGACGCCGCCGCGGATGGATGGTGTGCCAATGCGTATCTCGCCCATTCGATTGATACAAAGATTCATATTAATCGATTGTCGAAATTGAATAAATGAGACGATGAAGGATTTATCGGAACTGCTCGTGTGACTTTTGCCAGGGCAATTGAAATTGGCATCCCCAGCATGGGGACCCCTTCGATATTAAAGCTCTCGCCTCTTTCATTTGCCCCACCGTTCAGCTTCCGGGGACCTCCTTTAAGAGGGGATAAAAACGGGGACCTTTTCCGCCAGCAAACGCTAAAAGCCCCGGAGAGATACACAAAAAATGGATGGCTTGTTTCATAACGTTCCGTGTA
>NW_026685623.1:0-2502 GCF_943735745.2 Anopheles bellator | reverse complement strand
CGGGTCACACTCCGTTTCGATCAACGGCTGCGACTTTGAAGGGCCGGTCACCACTAGCTTGCCCTTCGAAATCCAGTGCCGCGAATGTTCACTGTTGCACTGGGCATAATCAAGCAGCTCCGCGTAGGTCGGGTCCCGCTTCAACACGTTCACGAACGGATTTGTGTAGTACTCCAGATCCCAATTGTCAAATGCTAACCAGTCTTTGACATTTATCTTCTCCAGCGTGCTGCGGCCTTGCTCGGGTATCGGTGCGAGGTACCAGTCCTCCTCGCTGCGTCTGGTCGTCTCACAGAGGTCGTTCACCGGAGTGTTGTGCTCGGCATACTGGCACTGCGTCCTCGGATCGTGAGGCACTCCGGAGATCGTTTGGGGATCCTTTTCGATCGGGCACCCGCAACCGACCAGGTAGCAGGTCAGTGCTTCAGTCTGCTCGATTAGCTGTAGGTCGAGATTGCGGCAAATGCTGACACTGCGGGTGCTGCTGGCGGCCGAAGGGTTGAGCCGAGGCCAGACCTCGTTCAGTATCTGCAAGGTGCTGGCCACCAGCGCCGACGCATTGTGCAGCCGATCGGGTTCGTCACACTCCTTCAGGATCCAGAGCAGCATCCGGTACACATCGGCCGGCAGCTGCTTGTAGCGATTATTCTGCGCGTAGAAGTATTCCTCCCTCTGCAGCGACTGCACCGAGGCATTAACTTCTCTTTTAGGTGCGACCTTGTTGCTGCCGTACACATCTAGGACGGCTAACTTCGCACCTTCGTCGCCTGCGCCGGTCAGCCCTTTGACTCGGGCCGGCGGGTACGATAGCCGCCTCCGCTTCATATTCATCCCGATCTCGGAGCCCTTTTCGGTCGTCCCACCGCCAGCGCCGGCGGTGGTGCCGTGTGCTTCGTATTTCTCTTCGCTGAAGCTCGCATTCGAAGTCTTTTTCTGGTCGCCCACTTTCGACGTCGACAGGATGGTGTCTTTGTGGTGTGGGGCGGACTCGAGCGAGCTGCTGCTGCGTGGGGAAACGTCGTGCGGATGGGTCACAGCAACCGTAGGTGGCGGCACCCAGTCCATACTCGGCGCAATGTCGGCGTCACTGTACACCTTCTTGGCCACGATCGGTTGGGGTGGCATTGCTGCACCACCATAGGCGATCGCGGTTCTCGGATCGCGAATATCGAGGCCGGGGATGTGGCACGGTTGCTTTGCCAGCTGATCGTCGCCGGGTCCGATGATCGGAGGAACGGTGATAGCGTCCACCGCACCATCGACGGCCGTGTCGATGGTTTGCGCCGCTGGAGGATCCGTGGCATGGATGATGGCATCGGCCGGCATCGAGCCTCGGCGCATCCGATCACACGGTTTGGTGACGAACGATTTGCCGCTGTCGGACACGGTGGCCGACCCTAGGGCGTCGCCGGGTTTCGGTGGCAGTGCCACGGTCGCTGGGGCGGGGCCGCGCCGCCCACTGAGCGTACGCTTTAGCATCGAAGGGTTGAGGTTCTCCGTCTGACCGAGCGACAATTTCGGCAACTCGATCTGGGCACCCTGGCCGCCGCCGCTGCTACTGCTGCTGCTGCTACCGCCCTGCTGAGACGTGCCGTCGGGCTGTGGTTCCCGTTTGATGCTGTCCTTCCGGGTCGACAGAATGCGTGCGCGAGAATCAATGTGCGATGGCGCTGGTGCCCCGGCGTGATCCACCGACTGGTGATGATCATGATGACGGTGACGGTGCCGTTGCTGCCGTTGCTGCTGCAGCTGATGGCGGTGATGGTTCACGTTCGAACAGCTGCTAGAGCTGCTCAAGTTCGACTCGAGCAGCGCCTCGGGGCGAGCACCGCGTTCCGCCTGGGACGACTTGTGGCGCGTGCGCGCGTCCTGTTGGCCGTGGCCGACCGCGAGCAGGTTGGCCGTGATGCCGACGCTGGCTGCTCCGTGCCGCATCAGTTCCAGCCGATTGCCGCTCTTGCTTTGGCCAGTCTTATCGTCTGCCTTCGTCCACGAGGTCACTGTCCGTCTCATGGAGCGGCCCGACATCGTCGAGCAACTCCTTCCCGAACGGAGTTCTGCCTCCTGTATCAAGAGGCTATATTTCCTGGCGACTAAGGCCCTTTCTTCCTCCAGCATCTTCAACTTCAGCCGGCAGAGGTTCCGTTCAGCCTGTCGGTTGGTTTTACCCGCCATCGCGGGTGCTGGTGGTGACGCCATTTTCCTGCTGGCTGGGTTCGCTTGCTCGGTGCCGGCTGGCGTCGTCGCGGATGACGCCGCTGTGCCCTTGGTGCGGGCAGGGGTCATTGCCAGCACGCGCAACCGCGTGCGTTTAATTCACTCTCACCGCGTTTAATTCACTCTCACTTAGTCGATTTTTTATTGTTATATTCTATAGTGTAGAATATAGTATAATGTGGTGAAGATCGCCGCTAGAGCGTATTTTTATTTGCACTTAGTATAGTAATTAGTGGCGTGCAAATAAAAAATCGACTACTCTGTTCAGCGGGCTAGTTCGATCTC
>NW_026685622.1:0-2507 GCF_943735745.2 Anopheles bellator | reverse complement strand
CCGAGCGTCATGGAGAAACTTCCTTGTGGCCGACCGAATGGTGTCATCGGGGCACCAAGGAACCAATTCCGTCGCTTGCCGCCATTGGAAAATTCATCATTGAGCCCTAAAACGCACCCTCACCACCACCCCCACACCCCCAAGGTTTGGGATTTTCAATTTTCCATTTTTCTTCTCTCGTCCTGTCGTTGTCCTCGTCGTCGTTGGGCTCGCCGTTATTGGGGTCCGTATTGGCCGGGTTTTTACAACACCACCGAAGCCCGCCCCGGGTTGACCGATTTGTTTTTCCCGGTGACCAAGGGTTGGGTGGGTAAACTTTTCCGGCAGCCAGCCGCCGCCGCCCACCCTCCAGACAATTCCTTGGGGAGATTGCGCCCCCGAGAAGCAGAGGCAACGAATCGACAGCCAACATCTGCAAACAACTCCCCCGTAGGTTCCTCTCAGGCCCGGGCCACCGTTTCCGGGTCGGGACCTGCTCGACACTCAACTTCTCTCTGTCTCCCTCTCTCTCTCTCTGTAACCGAAAAGGGTTATTATTTCTGCTAATATTTACGGCAAATACCACATCTGAGCGCACGAAGTAATAACTGGGGCCCTCTCGAACCGCCCGGGACACCACCACCCGTTGCACAGGACCGTGGGGCCCGGCCACGTTAAATATATGTTCCGGACGAGGACTCAACGCCACCGGGCGAGAGAGAGAGAGAGAAGCGATGTATGTGTTAAATCTCTCCTGGGGATTAAGATTTACTTTCCGCTCTTTCCGGGGTCGGACTGGCTGCTGTTCTGTGTGCCATTTAATATCCTTTTCCGGGGGAGCCCACCACGGACATAAACACCTCCCAGAAGGGCTCGCCCGCAGCACAGGGCAGAGCGCGCGCGCTGGAATGGAAATGAATATTATTGAGTGTTTTTATTCCCGTTTTCGGAACAGTTTCCAGTTCCTACCGATGCGTTCAATTCTTTCCGCGCTCTCTGGGTCCGCTGTCGGTGGCCACATATTGGAGAACGGGCGCCATCGCGCCCCCTTAATCCCTTTTTCCATTTTTAATTTAGTACGATTTTCACCACTTTCTCGCTCCGGGTTTCTGCCTCCCATTCTCTGCGCTGCACAACCCGGTGCTGCAACTTCGTTGGCTCAGAATCGCTTTTCCTCACCCGTGTGTTTGGCGGTGAACTCTCTCCATCCGGTCTCCGGCGTGGTGTAGTCCCAAGGGTGCACTTTTTCCCGTACCTTGATGATGATGGAACAGGATTGAGGTTTTATGCTGGGGCCACCACCCGGGCCGGCGGCCACCCTCTCGGGTGCCGTTAAAATGATGTTAGAATCCTTGCATAACAGAGTCATTATTGTGTTGTGCGCTGTTCTCTAAAATCTTTAATGATGATGATGATGATGATGGTGATGGTGCTATACTGGAAGTTTAATAGAACTCGTTGCTACAAGCGAACTCTCTCTCTCTCTCTCGCCCGCTGACCGACGTCTCCACGCGCGCGGCGGCGGACATGCACTGTGGGTCGTTCTGTTTAATTCTGAACCAAGTTTCTGACAGTTTCTTTCAAGCTCGACGGACCTGCGGGACTAGTCGCAAGAAACTAACGAGTGTTTTCAACTTATTTTAATTATTCTCAACATCACTTACTTATTTAATATTATTATTAGAACGGGTCTTACTGAGCACCCAGTCCAAGATTGACACTCAAGTCGATGCAGTGTGTCAGGGTGCGAACTGGCGTCCTTTGCAACGAAACCGATTAATCGATGCCGCGCCGTCGGATGATCTACAACAACTTATCCTAAGATTCGTTCAGTAATCGTTGAGAAACATATCTCATGTTTTCTCATGGCGTAAGAATGATTGGAAAGTTTTTTTTTCCGTTTTGTTTCAAATTCTTGGCAAAAAGCTTGAAAATAGCTATTGAAAAACTCAAACTGTGTTCAAAATGGTTAGGACTCTTTCTAACAACTCATCAAACAAATAGGAGGACCTTCAAAACCAATCGAAAACTGTTCTTGATTGATTCTATTAGTCGAGTCGATCGATTTGACCAAAGTTCGAAGAAAAAGAACGATTATACTTACTTAATGCCTCAACCCCATAAGACAACTTTGTCCAGGAATTAATAAGCATTAATTCCACGAATAAGTTCAGGAATTTTAATACCCTGGAAAGGATTCAGAAATGCATGATTCACTTATTGAATTATCGCTAAGCTCTAGAAAGAGCTAAATGATGAGCGATGCTTCTTTTGCTTGAATTGCTCGAAGCCTAACATTGCTTCATACAGTTTTGGAATTTCGGACCAGAATTTTTGACACTCTGGCTCTGGTTCGGTGCCCATAGTCCCCCTCCGGCCGGGTGGCCATCTCTCGGACGTTAAACAATGAAGTGTGCTCCAGATGATCCACTAGCAGCAGGCGGCAGCAGCATCGGTGGCCGGCAGCGGACAAAGGATGATGTACGGTAAAGTAACTTGTACCCCGTCTTCCGGACCTCGGTTCGGTC
>NW_026685621.1:0-2507 GCF_943735745.2 Anopheles bellator | reverse complement strand
CCGAGCGTCATGGAGAAACTTCCTTGTGGCCGACCGAATGGTGTCATCGGGGCACCAAGGAACCAATTCCGTCGCTTGCCGCCATTGGAAAATTCATCATTGAGCCCTAAAACGCACCCTCACCACCACCCCCACACCCCCAAGGTTTGGGATTTTCAATTTTCCATTTTTCTTCTCTCGTCCTGTCGTTGTCCTCGTCGTCGTTGGGCTCGCCGTTATTGGGGTCCGTATTGGCCGGGTTTTTACAACACCACCGAAGCCCGCCCCGGGTTGACCGATTTGTTTTTCCCGGTGACCAAGGGTTGGGTGGGTAAACTTTTCCGGCAGCCAGCCGCCGCCGCCCACCCTCCAGACAATTCCTTGGGGAGATTGCGCCCCCGAGAAGCAGAGGCAACGAATCGACAGCCAACATCTGCAAACAACTCCCCCGTAGGTTCCTCTCAGGCCCGGGCCACCGTTTCCGGGTCGGGACCTGCTCGACACTCAACTTCTCTCTGTCTCCCTCTCTCTCTCTCTGTAACCGAAAAGGGTTATTATTTCTGCTAATATTTACGGCAAATACCACATCTGAGCGCACGAAGTAATAACTGGGGCCCTCTCGAACCGCCCGGGACACCACCACCCGTTGCACAGGACCGTGGGGCCCGGCCACGTTAAATATATGTTCCGGACGAGGACTCAACGCCACCGGGCGAGAGAGAGAGAGAGAAGCGATGTATGTGTTAAATCTCTCCTGGGGATTAAGATTTACTTTCCGCTCTTTCCGGGGTCGGACTGGCTGCTGTTCTGTGTGCCATTTAATATCCTTTTCCGGGGGAGCCCACCACGGACATAAACACCTCCCAGAAGGGCTCGCCCGCAGCACAGGGCAGAGCGCGCGCGCTGGAATGGAAATGAATATTATTGAGTGTTTTTATTCCCGTTTTCGGAACAGTTTCCAGTTCCTACCGATGCGTTCAATTCTTTCCGCGCTCTCTGGGTCCGCTGTCGGTGGCCACATATTGGAGAACGGGCGCCATCGCGCCCCCTTAATCCCTTTTTCCATTTTTAATTTAGTACGATTTTCACCACTTTCTCGCTCCGGGTTTCTGCCTCCCATTCTCTGCGCTGCACAACCCGGTGCTGCAACTTCGTTGGCTCAGAATCGCTTTTCCTCACCCGTGTGTTTGGCGGTGAACTCTCTCCATCCGGTCTCCGGCGTGGTGTAGTCCCAAGGGTGCACTTTTTCCCGTACCTTGATGATGATGGAACAGGATTGAGGTTTTATGCTGGGGCCACCACCCGGGCCGGCGGCCACCCTCTCGGGTGCCGTTAAAATGATGTTAGAATCCTTGCATAACAGAGTCATTATTGTGTTGTGCGCTGTTCTCTAAAATCTTTAATGATGATGATGATGATGATGGTGATGGTGCTATACTGGAAGTTTAATAGAACTCGTTGCTACAAGCGAACTCTCTCTCTCTCTCTCGCCCGCTGACCGACGTCTCCACGCGCGCGGCGGCGGACATGCACTGTGGGTCGTTCTGTTTAATTCTGAACCAAGTTTCTGACAGTTTCTTTCAAGCTCGACGGACCTGCGGGACTAGTCGCAAGAAACTAACGAGTGTTTTCAACTTATTTTAATTATTCTCAACATCACTTACTTATTTAATATTATTATTAGAACGGGTCTTACTGAGCACCCAGTCCAAGATTGACACTCAAGTCGATGCAGTGTGTCAGGGTGCGAACTGGCGTCCTTTGCAACGAAACCGATTAATCGATGCCGCGCCGTCGGATGATCTACAACAACTTATCCTAAGATTCGTTCAGTAATCGTTGAGAAACATATCTCATGTTTTCTCATGGCGTAAGAATGATTGGAAAGTTTTTTTTTCCGTTTTGTTTCAAATTCTTGGCAAAAAGCTTGAAAATAGCTATTGAAAAACTCAAACTGTGTTCAAAATGGTTAGGACTCTTTCTAACAACTCATCAAACAAATAGGAGGACCTTCAAAACCAATCGAAAACTGTTCTTGATTGATTCTATTAGTCGAGTCGATCGATTTGACCAAAGTTCGAAGAAAAAGAACGATTATACTTACTTAATGCCTCAACCCCATAAGACAACTTTGTCCAGGAATTAATAAGCATTAATTCCACGAATAAGTTCAGGAATTTTAATACCCTGGAAAGGATTCAGAAATGCATGATTCACTTATTGAATTATCGCTAAGCTCTAGAAAGAGCTAAATGATGAGCGATGCTTCTTTTGCTTGAATTGCTCGAAGCCTAACATTGCTTCATACAGTTTTGGAATTTCGGACCAGAATTTTTGACACTCTGGCTCTGGTTCGGTGCCCATAGTCCCCCTCCGGCCGGGTGGCCATCTCTCGGACGTTAAACAATGAAGTGTGCTCCAGATGATCCACTAGCAGCAGGCGGCAGCAGCATCGGTGGCCGGCAGCGGACAAAGGATGATGTACGGTAAAGTAACTTGTACCCCGTCTTCCGGACCTCGGTTCGGTC
>NW_026685620.1:0-2508 GCF_943735745.2 Anopheles bellator | reverse complement strand
TTTTTCCTTGTTGCATGCCTAAGGGCCCTAAGTGCTTTCCTTCTATGTTTTATGGCTGATGCTACATCTGAATTCCACCAAGGGACTGCTCTTTTGTGAATTTTTGTGGATGATATGGGAATGGTTAGGTTTGCTGTTTGGTGAATGATATTTGTTATTTCATTGTGTGACCAGTCTGATTTTGTTGAGAGGATATTGTGGATTATGGATTTGTAGGATGTCCAGTCAGCATGTTCGAATTTGAACCTGGGACGGAGTTGAGGTTGAGTTTGTGTGTTAGAGTGAGAAAATATTAAAATGGGGAAGTGATCGCTGCCTCTGCTGTCGGATTGAACTTTCCAGCTGAGGGTGTTTAGTAATTCTGGGGATATTAGTGTAAGATCTATTGCGGATGTTTGGCCTGAATGTTCGTCGATTCTTGTATGGGAGCCATTATTAAGTATCACAAAATCTAGCTCAGTACTTAGCCGTTCGATGGCTGCTCCTCTGGGGTTAGTGTTGTTGCTGCCCCACAGTATATTATGTGCGTTGAAGTCACCCATAATAATGTAGGGTTTTGGTAACTGGTTTATTAAATTTTTGACTTCAAGTTCGTATAGACTGGTGTTATGGTAAGGTGGTTGGGTCGGTGTGGTGTAAATGGATGCAAATGTGATGTTGGTTGGGTGGTTTACTATTGTTGCTGTGGCTTGAAGAGTTGTGCTGAGTGTTATACTTTTTTGGGGGAGTTTGGCGTTTATTGCCAGGGCTGCCCCCCCTCTGTTGGTTGTGGTGCTGAAGTACCATTTGAATTTTTCTTTAAGCAGTCTGCTGATGGTTTTTTGTTTAGCGTTTGTGTTGAGAAATGTTTCTTGCAAAGCTATTACATCTATTTCGGTTTCTGTGGCTATTAGTTCTAGTTCATTGTATTTATTTATTGCTCCTCTGGCATTCCATTGAAGTGCTATTGGTTTTGGTTTTGTGGCCATTTTTGTGTGTTAGTATGGGGTTTTTGATGTTTTTAAGTTTTTTGTCTTCTGTTCTTTTTGGGAGGCTTTTTGGGGGGGAATTTGATCTCGTCGGAAGACGAGGAGGGGGCTGGTCTTTTGGATGGTGTGGTGAGTTCAGATTCCATGCTCGACTCGATGTCGAAGCTGTTGTTGGTCATGGTTTCGTCCATTTCACTATCAGAGTTTTCCTTTTCCTTTCGTTTGGTCATGTTTTTTTGTTTTATTTCATTCATGAACGTCGTTAGGACGTCAATTTGTATTTTTTGCTCGTTAAGCTCAGTAGTTAGGGTTTTGATTGTTTTTTCTTTTTCTTTGATAATATTCTCTAGCTCGAGGATTTTTGCGTTTTTTTTAGTGATTTGGTCATTTGTTTTGTCATGGTCATTTTGGTGTCGTTCGATCCGGTACTGAATTGCTGACTTACTTTTTTGCTGGTGAGCAGCGTTCACGATTTGACGTGCTTCTTTCGCTGAGATGCACTGGTCGATTTTTAAATTTATGATTTCCTGCTCTTTTTTATAAATGGGGCACAAGTTGTTGAAGCAGTTGTGGTCCCCTTTGCAATTGGTACACTTGGAGGGCAGCTCGCACTTACCATGCGCTCCGCCACCACAGTTCGCACACTTTTCATCTGCTGCTTTGCAATACTTTCTTGTGTGTCCGAAAGCTAGGCATTTGCCACACACCATCGGACGTGGATAGTATTGACGGGTGCGTACTCGGTTCAGACCGATTTTTATATATTCTGGTCTTGTCACTGTACTGAGAGTGAGCAAGAATGAGTTTGTTGGCGTCCGGATTCCATTTGTCATGCGTGTAAAGCGGTGTGTTTTTGTGACACCTTGGCTTTTAAGTTCATTTGTTATTTCCTCCTCGGTGACGTCTTGAAGTTCATTCGTCGATACGACCACCTGGCAGCTGTTTAGTGTAGCGTGGTTTTCGATGATTATTTCCGTTCCAGTAATTAGTTTTGTGAGTTTAAGTAGTTTGTTGGCCTGGATCTCGTTACGCACTTTGATCAAATATTTTGTGTTTTGATCGAAAAAGTTTCCGCCAACGATTTTGCCGGCGACTGCTTCTATTGTCTTCGCAATGACAAAGCCATTGCACGGGAATTTAGCATTGTCCTTCTGCTTCAGAACAAGGAACCGTAGTTCTCCGTGTAATCCGTCAGGGTCCATATACTCCGGAAGCCTTCTCCCACTCGCTTGGCTCACTGAGAGAGAGGGAAACTCTCTCAGAGCGGCCGTCCCGACCGTGGATGGTCGGTCCGGCATTTCGCTCAGCGTTTAGCCCGCTGGGCTGGCGTAGTCTCCTTTGTTTGTTCCGGCAAAGAGTCTGTTGCGCAGCTCTCTCACGTTGCTGTTCTCTCGATTTGCTGCTCTCTCGCGTTGTTTCA
This sequence comes from Anopheles bellator, assembly GCF_943735745.2. Classification (NCBI taxonomy): domain Eukaryota; kingdom Metazoa; phylum Arthropoda; class Insecta; order Diptera; family Culicidae; genus Anopheles; species Anopheles bellator. The sequence continues at coordinate 120 of NW_026685620.1, read as the reverse complement.
CCACTTATTCTTTCTCTGCCCCGTCGGCACCTGAACAAAACACAACCGTTCGCAAGCGCTGCTTTGACGCGACTGTTCTGATCGCGAATTGAGTTACCCCACTCGGCGTGCTCCCCTTAT
>NW_026685619.1:0-2513 GCF_943735745.2 Anopheles bellator | reverse complement strand
ATCATAAAAGGCGTCTGCCGATATGGCCGAATCCGGATGCGCATATGTCCGTTGCTTTGCACATTGATCTCAATTTTTTTTTCGAAACGGACGAAAAGAAACAAACCTTGTCTCTGGTTATGTATTGTTTCGCAGAACAGAACACCGCCTCTAAGCACGTTCTCCGATTCTTTGCAAATCTCTACTGTGCAAATAGAACCTGGATTTGTGGTGTTGTCTGCATCCTATCGATGATGTGCCGGTAAAGTCAGTCGCTCTACTATATAGCTGAGTCCGATAGATGTTCGGTGCAGCTAAAATAATTGCAAAACAATTAAGGATGCAAACAACTGCCTACTTTAACCATCCTCAACGTGTATAACACGAATGGTGTGTACGTAAACTTAAATTGACTCCGAATATTGCAGGCTTTTATGTAGCCGAGTTGCGGAGCGTTACTCTAGAGTAAGCAACTGACTTTAATGTAGAAGATATTAGGATCCCCCACCGGCGGCGGCGGAAGTCGAAAACATAATGCCCAAGAATGAAAAATGCCTCCAAAAGTTGCCCACGTCAACCCTTTACGCTCTCCGCCCGCCCATTCGTCGAATTTGCGTGAGTGCTCGGGTGGTGTATAGTGTACCGGCGGCTGCTGGATGGCGAAAATCTGGGCACCCCCAGCTCTCTACCATCGGGTGGAGATCATACTTCCTGCAGCCTCTCCAATATAGCTGCTCCCCCACCGGTAGAATCGAATGAGGTGCAGTGGGTGGCGTGGAGGTTCTCTCACACAACATCATCCTTCACCTCCGCACTCCTTTTCACGATCGTGTGGGGGAGCCCAGCCCCAGCGAGAGGCGAGAGGTAGCCACACAAATCCCAACCCCCCACCCCCTCTCCGCTCACCCACTCTCACGCACTGCCAGGAGTAGTAGAGTCTAGGTACTTGACCAAATAATAGCGAATCGATTTAATTAAGTTTTCGAGCACGTTCTCAAGTTTAATTGCGGTGTTTGTGGTTTTTCTCAATTTTGCCCTCGCCGTCGCTCCCTTGCTGGTGGATGAGGAGGAGCAGGAAGGGAGTCCCTACCACCGAGAAGAAGCACACCCCATTGGCTTGGGGTGGCGGGGCTGGGCACGGGGTGGTACGTGCACCGGGTCGGGAGTAGGTAGGAAGTTCCATTATTTGCCCCCGGTATCCTGCCTGTTGCCGCCTGCCTGCCTTTATCGATATATCAGCAGAGCATTACTTTTAGCGTGGTGTAACGGCTGGAGAATTGGATGCCGGGAATTCGCAGTAACACCAACCATGGCGTCGTCATCATCTCTTTCCTCCGCTCCACGAGAAGGAAGATCCAAACAATCATCATCCTTCCTTTCCTACTATTGTTACTACTACTACATCGACTATACTTCTGCGGGTACGATTTCGCCGTTAGTCGGCCTTTCCTTCAATCGTCTCGGTGTTTACCACGGCCCTTAATCCAAATAGAGAGCTACTAGATCCCCTTCTTCTTTCTTACCGCGTGCGCGCTCTCTTGTAATAGACACACGCAAATTGCATCCTAACCGGAAGTGAATCCGCGCGTGTATGTGAATGCGAGGCAACGAACGGCGACACTCTTTCTATTTGTCGCTACTTACGGGTAAGATGAACCACCCTCTCTCTAATGGGTATGGAATTATGTTGGACCCCCCTACCACCGCTCCATCGAATTGCGCCAATTACATCTCAATAGCGGCGCGAGGAGAGGAGTGTCTTTTTTCCTACGTGATGACTGGAGCGATGCAAGGATGCAAGAAATGCAACACATCGAAAATGGTCTCGAAACGGATTTGGGATCGAAACAATCATTTGTGTCGCCCGAGAAAAAAGGCACAGAAGAGCATTGCGTGTGTGAGGGGGGTGGGGGGGGGGGTATCATGAGGTCGGCGAGCTGCTTGCGAATGCTTGCTGTGCCCCTCTGACCCCCCTGGTTAGACCTCTGTGAAACAGGGCTTTTCTCGAAATGCACTCTCCCCCGCAACGTGTGCTTAATTAACGTGTTTAATTCGTCCGACAATCATCTCGTTTTTATTTGAAACGAGCAGTTCCTTGTCCTTTTTGCTGTGCAGAAGCGAATGCACGCACCGCCAACAACTACTACACTCAGTCCACTATCTATAGGCCGCACCCACGTTTTTACCGTATCTTCCAAACCGTCTTTTCGATTCTACTTCTGGTTTTGGGACTTTTTTAAGTAGGAAAAATTATGAATAATAAACCCCTTTAGTTGGATTGAGTTTGTTTGATTTTTAGCTTTTTTTTCGACCAAATACGATATAGGCACTGTCAAGTTAGTATAGGCGCACCTAATACAATGATCAGTCAGTTGGCTTTCCTGATCGCTGATTGACTTGGAAAATTCAGTTTATCATACTGTTGACCAGGTTTTTCAAAATTATTGGGTCCATTTGTTCCCAAGTTTCCAAGATGGATGCCTTAAGAGGTCATTAACAGACCTGTATTGCTTCCTATACGCATAAATTTGTCT
>NW_026685618.1:0-2513 GCF_943735745.2 Anopheles bellator | reverse complement strand
ATCATAAAAGGCGTCTGCCGATATGGCCGAATCCGGATGCGCATATGTCCGTTGCTTTGCACATTGATCTCAATTTTTTTTTCGAAACGGACGAAAAGAAACAAACCTTGTCTCTGGTTATGTATTGTTTCGCAGAACAGAACACCGCCTCTAAGCACGTTCTCCGATTCTTTGCAAATCTCTACTGTGCAAATAGAACCTGGATTTGTGGTGTTGTCTGCATCCTATCGATGATGTGCCGGTAAAGTCAGTCGCTCTACTATATAGCTGAGTCCGATAGATGTTCGGTGCAGCTAAAATAATTGCAAAACAATTAAGGATGCAAACAACTGCCTACTTTAACCATCCTCAACGTGTATAACACGAATGGTGTGTACGTAAACTTAAATTGACTCCGAATATTGCAGGCTTTTATGTAGCCGAGTTGCGGAGCGTTACTCTAGAGTAAGCAACTGACTTTAATGTAGAAGATATTAGGATCCCCCACCGGCGGCGGCGGAAGTCGAAAACATAATGCCCAAGAATGAAAAATGCCTCCAAAAGTTGCCCACGTCAACCCTTTACGCTCTCCGCCCGCCCATTCGTCGAATTTGCGTGAGTGCTCGGGTGGTGTATAGTGTACCGGCGGCTGCTGGATGGCGAAAATCTGGGCACCCCCAGCTCTCTACCATCGGGTGGAGATCATACTTCCTGCAGCCTCTCCAATATAGCTGCTCCCCCACCGGTAGAATCGAATGAGGTGCAGTGGGTGGCGTGGAGGTTCTCTCACACAACATCATCCTTCACCTCCGCACTCCTTTTCACGATCGTGTGGGGGAGCCCAGCCCCAGCGAGAGGCGAGAGGTAGCCACACAAATCCCAACCCCCCACCCCCTCTCCGCTCACCCACTCTCACGCACTGCCAGGAGTAGTAGAGTCTAGGTACTTGACCAAATAATAGCGAATCGATTTAATTAAGTTTTCGAGCACGTTCTCAAGTTTAATTGCGGTGTTTGTGGTTTTTCTCAATTTTGCCCTCGCCGTCGCTCCCTTGCTGGTGGATGAGGAGGAGCAGGAAGGGAGTCCCTACCACCGAGAAGAAGCACACCCCATTGGCTTGGGGTGGCGGGGCTGGGCACGGGGTGGTACGTGCACCGGGTCGGGAGTAGGTAGGAAGTTCCATTATTTGCCCCCGGTATCCTGCCTGTTGCCGCCTGCCTGCCTTTATCGATATATCAGCAGAGCATTACTTTTAGCGTGGTGTAACGGCTGGAGAATTGGATGCCGGGAATTCGCAGTAACACCAACCATGGCGTCGTCATCATCTCTTTCCTCCGCTCCACGAGAAGGAAGATCCAAACAATCATCATCCTTCCTTTCCTACTATTGTTACTACTACTACATCGACTATACTTCTGCGGGTACGATTTCGCCGTTAGTCGGCCTTTCCTTCAATCGTCTCGGTGTTTACCACGGCCCTTAATCCAAATAGAGAGCTACTAGATCCCCTTCTTCTTTCTTACCGCGTGCGCGCTCTCTTGTAATAGACACACGCAAATTGCATCCTAACCGGAAGTGAATCCGCGCGTGTATGTGAATGCGAGGCAACGAACGGCGACACTCTTTCTATTTGTCGCTACTTACGGGTAAGATGAACCACCCTCTCTCTAATGGGTATGGAATTATGTTGGACCCCCCTACCACCGCTCCATCGAATTGCGCCAATTACATCTCAATAGCGGCGCGAGGAGAGGAGTGTCTTTTTTCCTACGTGATGACTGGAGCGATGCAAGGATGCAAGAAATGCAACACATCGAAAATGGTCTCGAAACGGATTTGGGATCGAAACAATCATTTGTGTCGCCCGAGAAAAAAGGCACAGAAGAGCATTGCGTGTGTGAGGGGGGTGGGGGGGGGGGTATCATGAGGTCGGCGAGCTGCTTGCGAATGCTTGCTGTGCCCCTCTGACCCCCCTGGTTAGACCTCTGTGAAACAGGGCTTTTCTCGAAATGCACTCTCCCCCGCAACGTGTGCTTAATTAACGTGTTTAATTCGTCCGACAATCATCTCGTTTTTATTTGAAACGAGCAGTTCCTTGTCCTTTTTGCTGTGCAGAAGCGAATGCACGCACCGCCAACAACTACTACACTCAGTCCACTATCTATAGGCCGCACCCACGTTTTTACCGTATCTTCCAAACCGTCTTTTCGATTCTACTTCTGGTTTTGGGACTTTTTTAAGTAGGAAAAATTATGAATAATAAACCCCTTTAGTTGGATTGAGTTTGTTTGATTTTTAGCTTTTTTTTCGACCAAATACGATATAGGCACTGTCAAGTTAGTATAGGCGCACCTAATACAATGATCAGTCAGTTGGCTTTCCTGATCGCTGATTGACTTGGAAAATTCAGTTTATCATACTGTTGACCAGGTTTTTCAAAATTATTGGGTCCATTTGTTCCCAAGTTTCCAAGATGGATGCCTTAAGAGGTCATTAACAGACCTGTATTGCTTCCTATACGCATAAATTTGTCT
>NW_026685617.1:0-2521 GCF_943735745.2 Anopheles bellator | reverse complement strand
AGTTACAGCCTTGCATCTATCAAGCCGTCTCACCGTTCGCTACGAAACGGTGACACTCAACCTGACAGAGTCGGCGTTTGCGACGCCGACCTCACGATCACAGGGTAGTGTTAGGTAAATGTAGGAATAGGTTTAGAATAAGTAGTGTTAGTGTTAGATTAGAAATTAAGTAGGAATAAGAAATGCGTATAATAAAACGGCACTCTCGATTTGCTACCGAGCAGTCAACACGTGCTTTCGAGCACAACACATAATTGGCGCAGCCGTACGGAGTCGGTTGAGTGTTAGTCAGTGATAACAGTGGAGGAAACACGAACAAAAAAATCGTGTTTAAAGTGATTCCGAGAAAATATTTAATACAGATATTTAATCATTCGTGGCATGTAGACATTTTGTCGCCGCGGAGTTGAGGATCCCCCCGCAGACTACACCTGGAGAACCAGCATCGTCAGCCCGGCTTACGCTACCACGACAGCAAAAACCGCGTATAATCTGTTTTCATTGCTTTTGCAAATCGATTGCGCACTACCAGATAGACGCATCGATAACCGCACTACCAGATAGACGGAAGCAATTTGTAGTGGAAACTGTGTAGCGGAATTCACGTGCTTAAAACCACTATAAGATAGAGTTTTAGCACAAAAATCGCAAATAATTTTTTTTTTCTCATTGCTTTTGCAAGCCGATTGCGCACTACCAGATAGACGCATCGACAACCGCACTACTAGATAGACGGAAGTAAATTGCAGTGGAAATAATTATATTATTCGCGTCCAGATAGATGAAAAGAGTACGTGTTTAAAGCCACTACAAGATAGAGCTTTAGCATTCGTTTCACACAGTGTTCACAGTTCGAAACCGTGATTGAAAACATAATAATTTCGTCTAGTGAAGAAAAAACGGTATTAGAAATAACGGTACGCTGGAATATGTAATGGAGTATCTCCAACAGTCCACTTCAATAGCTAACGATATTTCGACAGTGTGTTAGTGAACTGCAGATCGAAAACGAGCAGCTGAGACCGCAGCGCACGATCTGAACGCACACTACCTTTTTTTGACTCCATAAAAAAAATGCGGACATTGGACAAAAAGAAATTTAAAAATTGATCGCACAAAAGAACGATCAAAAATGTATTACAAACCAGCGCAGGAAATCGAACACATGGTAATCGTTTCATCTACAAGTAAACGATAGCGAGATTCCATCCAACTCGGAAAGTTCGGAAAACGAAGAACATGCTTGGAACCTAATTTTTTTTTGGCAACAGAACCCAAGAACACAATTGTAATAAAAACCATCAACAACGGTGATTAGTTCGTCCCTACTTATCAAAAGTCAAGTAATTTTTCCTTCATAGAATCAAGGCTCTACAGATCACCATATATTTTTTATTTTTTATAAACATTCTCACTACGCAAAAGACTTTCCTTTGAAATGTAAAGTGAACAATTTCGAGACAATAGCACATATCATGATTTATCCAGACAATGAAATTAAGGCAAAGAAGAGAACACAGTAGGAATAAAAAAAGAGAACACACCTACACAATTAAACAAAAAACTATAACTGCAAAGGTAAAAAGAAATTAAGGCAAGAAAAGAGAATAGACTATTAGGCAACTGGGAAGCGCGAAGAGGATCATCAACACCTACACACACCCACTAACAACGAAAAGGTCACTGCAGCCTCACTGTTAGAAACAATACACTGATCGCCCTTGTAAAGGATGTTAAACAGAAAACTCTTGCCGACCACACGATACAATTTGCAGTCACAGCAAGTCGTCTACGTGACCAATGATTAAAGGGAAGCCAGCAAGACTATAATACAGAAGTACACAAACACTTTAAGTACACAAACAATGAACACAAACAATAACTCGACACAAGGCCAAGCACATCGAAGTCTTAACAAACGCCGCAATCGAATTTGCCTCCTCATCAGAATCAAATGGACAAATAGAGAAAGCTCATTCTACCATTATAGAGCTCTACAATACTAATAAACACAAATTCAAGTCTAGCTCATCACCAGAAATAGTGCAGATTGTTACTTCCTTATATAATGACACCATACATTCAGCCACTTCCTATACTCCAAACGAAGTTATTTTTAATCCAGGCTACACGACTATCCCTGCAGAAATGACTCAGAATGCAAGGAAAATCACCCAAGAAGTGTCCAAACAACTTCAGAAAGCTGCCAATAGAATGGAAAAGTACAACCATGTAAAAGAAGATCCACCTGTAATAAGTGAAGGAAATGATGTGTACATCAAGAAAAACATTAGAAAAAAACTAGACCCACGCTTTTCAAAAGCCAAATGTTTGGAAAATAATGAAAGAGCAATAAAAGTTAGCCCAAGAAACGTCAAACGCAGTAAAAACAAGCTAAGGCGCGTCAGACAATGACCACAAAACTAATCATCGAAGCAAACGCATGAGGACACGCTTTTTTCTACCCCCGGAGGAGTTACAGCCTTGCATCTATCAAGCCGTCTCACCGTTCGCTACGAAA
>NW_026685616.1:0-2526 GCF_943735745.2 Anopheles bellator | reverse complement strand
GGGGGGGGGGGGGGGGTGGGAGCCTGTGGGCCTGTGTGCCACAACAATGGCATTGCCATCGGTGGCTCCGATGTTGCCAATGTTGCTCTCCACACCCGACCGGCGCCGGGGTAAACCGGATTCATTTCCTGCTCATCGAAGCTCCTATGCTGAGGTGGGAGGGGTGATGCAGGGGGAGGAAAGGGGAAGGAAATGGAAAACCCCACCGCAGAGGCACTGCACTGACCACAGGAACATAATTTCCCCCCCCCCCCCTCCCTTTTTCTCTCTAGCCTAGGCGACGGGCGAGCCATAAGGGGTGGTTAGCATAAGTTTTATGCGAACGCTTATGCTGCTGCCGCCGATGGGGGCCTTTCGGAGCGTAAAATGCCCGCCGTTTGGTGTTTGCGGGTGGGCCCTAATCGTACTTAGCAGCAGCAGGAAGCAGAGAGCATAGCGGTCCGGACTCGAAGGACTCTCAATGAGGGGCGCAATAGTAACGAGTCGATAGTGATGTGCTGCACCAGCCGCGATCTGTGGTCCTTGCAGCAGGTTCATGTGTTGCGCTCGCATTCGGCACCGAGACAGGCCCGTTCATTTGGACTTGGTCAGCCTGATGGTTGATTGATTTTACAATCTAATTTATCTGCCACCATCAGTCATTACTAGACCTCCGCCATCAAGGCAGCCCAAAATAAGGCATCAACGTTTGTGTTAAATGATTCGTCAAAATACTAGTAATTGTTTGCAGTTGGGGGTCCTTTTGCAAACGTTCAAAAATAAATTCTTCGTTTCGTCAGAACGGAGTTCCATTACATTTTGTGAAATGTGTGGAATGGAATTTTTTGCTGCCGAAAAAGCTTAAAATATGCTGCAGAAATCGCCTTCGGCAACATCGCCTGATCATCGCATGCAAAAAGTGTAAAAAGTCAAAGAATTGGTGCTCCAAAATCGATGATTGAAACTTCCACACACGTTGATGAGGTTGTTTGAATATCGAATATACTGGGGTGTTCAATAAGTTCGTAACCTCGATAACACAGGGAGCTGCTAAGAATCGAATTTATTTTTTGTTATGTTGATACACTCTTCATATGAAACGTATGTGAAGTTTCATTTCAATCGGTCACTTTATTCTTTTTTTACAAGCCATTTAGTATCGACAAGTCCACGTCTTTTTTACGATGGGAAAAATCAAGTATCGTGCTGTGATTTCATTTTATTTTTGAAAGGTTTGAAAGCAAAGGAAAGTTATGGATCAATGTTTAAAGTGCATAAGGACTATTCACCTTCAATTAGGGGGTAAACAGAGGGGTTTCTGAGTTAAAACACGGTCGTAGTAGCCTTCAAGACGATCCATGTAAAAAACGTCAAAAACTGACACAACACCTGAAAACGTAGAAATAATAAAGGATATCGTATTGGAAAATCGTCAAATCACTTAAAATGATTCAGTATAAGGCCTAGCCATCTCATTGAGTAGTCTAACCAATATTTTTGTTGAAGTTGTCCGGATTTGCAAAATGGGTGCCGCATTCGCTGAAAAAGGAAATAATGCACCAGGTCAAAAGGGCATTTTGAAAATGGCAAAAATCCATGCATCCATGTTGGAAATGTTGAAATATCAACCGTATTAATTAGATTTGGCCCCAAGTGATTTCAAACCCAAAAAAATCATGCGTAAAAAGCATTTTCCATCAAATGATGACGTCATAACAGCTGCGGAAGCGTATTTTGAAGGCGTTCCAGTTTTTCATTTCAGGGATGGAATTCTTAAATTGGAGTTTCGTTCAGCTTCGCATTGATGTTCAGGAAGGCGATACTGAATAATAAAGTGTATTTCAAACCAAAAAAAAATGTGTCCTTCTTATCGAGCCAAAGAACTTATTGAACAACCTAGTGTGCCCCGTTTACCGTTTTGAATCTATAAAAGAGATAGAAATCGGCACTGTACCGGAAAAGGACTGGGAAAAAGCGTTGACACAAGCTGACTGCATATTTTTGTGTTATGTTGTACGTTGCAGCTATGTTTGTTCTTTTGAGTAATACCAATCCACCGAAACGATAAAAGACAATGTCAGTAAACAACATCATCAGACGTTCCCGGCTACTCCGGATTCCCATACTACCGACGTCCTTTGTCCTTTGAATTGAAACGTGTGCAGTTTTCCGTGCAATTCGCTTTTGCTGTGACAGTGAGCAAAGACCCAAGGATCGTTGAAAGTATGATGGATTAAACCTAGAAAAAGATTGCTTCTCCGACGGGGCTCACGATTTAGAAAAATTTTGAAATCCACGGTATCATTTTCTTAATTTCCTATTGGGTGTTTGAATTATTTGTTGCCGTTTTTATTCAACATTTGTGGCATTAACTACAGCAACAAAACAGGATATGTTGGTGTGATGGGTCCGAGATTTACAATGAAGCCACTCCGTTTGGAGTGGCCTTTTTCTTTCTTTGCGTTTGCTACATTGTGGTGTGGCGATGTGCGATAAGAGCGTGTGAATGTGTTTGGAAGGCCGGGCCAATTAACAAATTTATGCTCG
>NW_026685615.1:0-2526 GCF_943735745.2 Anopheles bellator | reverse complement strand
GCTTGCATGGGCTCTCGCTCGGAAAGGGTTGTCGACTAACCCCCGCGTCCCCTGCCAGGCCGATGCTTCGCTCCCTGAAGCGTAGCAATATTGCGAGTAAGGAGTTGTTTAGGTCTTCAAAGACGTTCCCTCATGTTGCGGCGTCCCAAACCACTCTCACTTTCCCCGGCTTGTTAGGGTTCAGCACTGGGAATATTGGAAGGTACCACCTTCTAGGGTTTTCCCTTTCAAGATCCTCTTGGGTTGCCTTTCTGATGTATTGTTTTTCTTCGTAGTCTCTCATTAGCTGGGTTAAGGCCTCCGCTACAGATGGCTCTCTCAGCATCCTCCTTTTGAGCCCTTCGAACCTGACCAAAGCAATCGCACGGTTATCTGGCACCTTAATGCCGCCAAAGCAGCCCCGTCTCGTAGCGATCCTCACTTCACTTCGTTAGGGCCCTCAGTAACTCCATGCTGGTCTCTTCTTCTTTGGAGAGTAGTTTATTACTTGGCTTGACACCCATCCCGTCTATCAGGAAATACTCCTCTAGCGCTTGAGTAAGGACATGATCTTCGTCCGTCTCTGCTACCGCGCGTGCGTGAAGTACATACGTTTGCTGCGGTGAACCCGCTTGGCTACATACCGCCCAACCGAGCGGTGTTTTAACTGCCACCGGTTGTCCTAATCGCCCTTCTCGACACTTCAATGGTAGGCCGAGTTGATGGTGTTGTAGGCCTATCAGTATTCGGGGGCGTGCCTTTGTGTATGATGTGATTGGGGCCCCCCGTAGGTACGGGTAGGCGGCCCTAAGTCTCTCCACATTTATAGTTTGCTCGCCCAACGTTTGGTCCAACGCTTTTACGGTCTTCAGTTCGTACGTTCTACTTCCCACTGGTTGCCCTGTGATTTGAAGGCTCACCTCGCGGGATGTATGCTCGGTGCGTTGTGTGCCACCGGTCCATTGTAGGTTTAGAGGTCTAGTGGGACCGTCCAGTTCTAAGTCGTTCGCCAGGTCGTCGTCAATCATTGTTATTTCTGAGCCCTCGTCGAAGAACGCGAAGGTACATACGGATTTGTTCTTGCCTCGTATTACTACCGTCACATATCGAAACAAGGTTAGATCGTTGTTCTGGTGTTCGATGCCTCTTTCTTGGCCTCGTCGTGATTATTTCCGGTACTCACATTTGTTGGTCCCTCTCGATGCGAATTACAGCTTGCCGCTGCATCGCGTGACGCTCCACTCTCCTGGTGTAGCATCGCGTGGAGTGCCCTTCCACAGTTGTCGATCGAACACCGTGAGGCTCGACAAAGGCCGTGCACCTTACCCAGACAGCAAAAACAGAGTTTGAGTGGGTTACACGTTGCCCACCGATCATCTACCGTTTGCTGCTTGAACACATGGCACTCCGATATAGACCCGCAACTCTTCTGGCAGACACCGCACACCTGCAGGTCTTCTTTGTGCCGATGCAACCATGATGGCGTAGAGCGCGTCGAAGCTGTTCGATCATCTTTTTTTGCCGGACGTTCTCGTCGGTTATTATCTATGGCGCACTCCGGTCTCTGTAATTATAATGAAAACGAAATGAAATTAGGAAACTGTAACAAGACGCCGGGAACCTATCTTCAACGATCGCGCGTGCCTCAGCGTCAGAAAGCAGTGTCCAGATCTTAGCACAACACTCCGGATTTCCTGCACGAGAATCTTCTATTTCCTGGCCAAGCGTGTCGAGGAGTTGGTGCACCTCTGGTGTAAAGGTGGTGCTAAACACGCTTAGGACGAAAGGTTCGCCCGGTGGTGTAAATAGTTCGTGTTCTCTTGCATAAATGGTCCATGAGTGCAAAGCACCCTTTTTGGCACGCTCCAATGGCACACCATCGACGTGGAGATCCAAAGTGGCACCGCTGGTTCGCTAAGGTTGAGTTCGCTAAGTGCGTTTTCTGTAATAATGGATCGTACAGGTAATGTAATATGATAAATCTATGATAAGGCGAACTCCCAGTATCGCGGTGGATGCCGGAGGAAGAGTTCACAGGACTTTCCAACCAAATTGTTACACGCTAAATGCGCAGCTTCACAGTTTTTGACATTATAATTTTACACCAGTTTTCACGGCTCGTGTAGCATCCGCATCGGGAATATTGATATAAAAACAACACTCCAAGTGATGAAAGATTTTTTATAATTTAAGAAATTGTTATTTTATTTTATTTCGGCTCGTAGGCAATTTTGAAAATAGCTTTCAATTTTACTAAAAATTCATCATATGTACAATTAATCGTAAATTTTTTCTTAAACATTAAATATATACATTGCCAACAGACATCAACATTTTTTAGGCATATTGGTTTATCTGGACGAGGCCGCTCCCATACACATACACAGCTTCATCATCATCGTTCTCTTCGTAGGAAGGGCGCGACACCGTGTCTTTCGCGGGTGCTTTTTTTGAGCTCGTTGCGATTGGATCCATAAGAAAGTCTGCCCGATTAGGGGTAGATTTAACTCTCGGCAATGTGATACCCGTCTTTTGCTGTGCACCGAT
>NW_026685614.1:0-2527 GCF_943735745.2 Anopheles bellator | reverse complement strand
CTCTTGTACAATACCAAAACTTCCTCTTTATAAACCACTTTATCAGCGAAAATAAAAATATCAGTAGGGTAGTCCAGTCACAAATTTTATATTTAACGCGATATTATGTTGAACCGTCGTTTTCGAGGCGATGATATTTATCTCACTTTTATTGAATACTAGCAGACCCGGCGAACTTTATTCCGCCCCAAAGGCAATGGCCCCCGGTGATAGGGCAGTCGGTAACGCTCGTCGCTCTCACGCAGCTGGCCTTAGTTCGAATCCCGGGACCGGTTGCCACACAACCGGCTACGGTTTTGATTCCCGATACCGACGTAACAGGGGTTGGCGCGGCTTCAACAATTCCGCCCGTAAAACAAACTGTTACAAAGAGCATCAAAGATTAACATTGATTAGCATGAACATGCTTTTCTAGGCTTTCTTTTTTCTGTTGGACTGTTGAAATGTGCACCGTTTTGTTGGAAAATTTGTTTTCTTTTCAAATGTTTTATAATGCCCCCAATGTAGAATTCTTGGTCGTTATTGGCGAAAAACTCGATCAATCTTTATTCATAGTCCTTTTTTGGTCTCAATTTTTCATCATTTATGAAATTTTGAATCGCGCCAAAAAGGTGTCAATCGCTTGGTGCAAGGTCTGGACTATTTGCTGCATGCATTAAAACTTTCCGACCAAGCTCCCGGAATTACTGGCGTGTCACTAAAGACGTGCGTAACATTCCGTTGTCCTGGTGGAACACAAAACCTCTCCCGTTGGCCGATTCTGGTTATTTCTGGTCAATTGGTAGCTTCGAACGATGCATGAATTGACAGTAGAGATCTGAATTTAGTGTTAAGCCACACAGAAGCTACTTATGATAAACAATTCCTTTCAAGTCCCACCATATACCCAGTAGAACCTTCCTAGCCGTTATTCCTGGTTTCACCACGCTTAGGCCACGACCGATTTCACACAGTACTGTTGTATGTATCCCATTTCTCATCTCCAGTTCCCATCCGTTTAAGAAATGGGTCGATTTCGTTCCGTTTGGCCAAAATTTCGCAGATGGAAGTTTGAGCCATCATGGTTTTCGGTGTAAATGGGATGGCGCCCAAACTACAATGTTCTTTGTGAATCCAGCTTTGCGCAAATGGGTTTAAGCTGTTCAATGCTTGATCTTTAGCTCCTGGCCGATGCTCTGATTACTAAAATCTCGATGAACTTTGATTATTTCTGTGATTTTATCGACATTTTCGATGACGTGTCTGTCTAGGCTTTAACATAAAAAACTAAAACGGGTCAACGAAACCAAAATTTGTCGCCATTGGTCGTTAGAGTATCGGCACCACAAACAACATGCGAATTTGAGCAGCCTAGCTTGAATTTTGGACTTTTTTAAAGAAAAATTGTAAAATATATCCAACTTTCTCTTTAGTGACTTCCATTGTTTACACCCTGTAACTCAGAAACGAATGTAACAAACAATAAACAAAGAAGCATTTTTTTCAGTGCAAAGTATCCGCTATAAAACAAGGCTAAACTTGAAACTGTACGATCGAGACTTCACGATATATCGATCACTAAAGTCATCTACCAAGAAAATAACAGATTACTTTTTTCCCAACCTTATATATAAAAATGGTTGTTTGTCTGTCTGTGCGTACCGCTTTTCTCCGAAACTACTGAACCAATCCACTTGAAATTTTGCACAGCGTAGTTTTGTAGTTTGACCCTCCCACACCTCCGGGGAGGGAGGGGTTGACATGCATCCCACGGGAAGCGGAAACGGAAGCCGATCAGATACGTCACGGGGAAGCCAGATCGCCCGAAAAAGAGGAATAACGGGAGGCGGAAAGGGAAGTCGATCGGATACGTCATCAGGAAGTCCGATCCTCTGAAACACTGGGCAAATAAAGAAATAAAGGCGTGGAGAAGCGCGCCGGGAGCTACTAGTCTCTTTTAAAAAAGTAGTTATTCAGGACTGTTCAATTTATTGATCTAATTCAGGTTGTTATTACATGAGAATTTGTCAATGCTGTCCCAGGTAACTTTCTTTGTTGCTCATTGTTATGAATTTCAGAGTGTTTTGTCAAACTCTTTTTTCGTCGGAACGCTCTATCACACTGGCTTCTCACCGGTGTGCGTTCTACTGTGATTCTTTAGCTCACGTATCGTCGTGAACCTTTTTGGACGCTGTGGACACTAAAGGTGTTGATCCTTGTTGTGAGTTTTCATATGACAATTCAAAGAGGTTTTCGCAGGATACGCTTTACCACACACGTTACACTGGAATGGCTTCTCACCGGTATGCTTCCTAATGTGGTTCTTTAGCTCATGTATCGTCGCGAACCTTTTTGGACACTGCGGACACCGTTGATCCTTGTTGTGAATTTTTGTATGTTGATTCAGGTAGTCTTTCGTATGAAACGCCTTGTCACAGACCTCACACTGGAATGGCTTCTCACCGGTGTGCATTCTCCTGTGATTCTTTAGTTCAGATGCCCTCACGAACATTTGTGGACACTGCGGACACTGAAGCAGTTGATCCTT
>NW_026685613.1:0-2528 GCF_943735745.2 Anopheles bellator | reverse complement strand
ATAACTTATGCTTTATATACGAGAGATATGGATTAATACGATTAATGTTGCATACTGGTTGACATTTTAACTATCGTTTCCGCTTTGTCTTGGTTATGTTTAACGGAGCTTGAGGGCAAACGCAGTTTCTTCGCTTTACGCTTACGAAACTGTCTTAGATTATGTAAAGAAGCATATGTCCTACCTTTACATTAGATACCAGAGAGGCGGCATTAAAGGGGCCCTCGGAAAAAGCATCAACAAAGCCGTATCCATTCTTCGGACTCTGTAACTCGCTTCGTTAACCACATACACAGTAACGAATCAAACGTTGTTAAGAAACGTGGCTTGGCCTACGACTGTCCGGAATGGTAATAAATTGCTTTTGCCATTACCAGCGCTTTTACATACATTTTTAAACAAAACAAGCCCGGTCAGTAAACGTCGGCATCGGGCATCGGGTGTTCAATTGAAGGACTTGGGGCACCAGGAACAAGCTCTTGGTGGCTACATGCGTTGACGGTGTTGATGCCGACGATGACAACCGGATGACAGTGCGATAATTAAGCGATGAATAAATGATGACGCAGAAGAACAACAAGCGAAACTCTCCATCGTTCGGTTGATGCTGCGAATCCCACTGGAGAAAGCACGTTTATTGAGACAACATAAGAATATGTTGATCGTGTGCAAGGGGCGGCCAGAAAGTTTTTGAGACAGAAAAGTTTTGCACTACCCCTTTTTGAGAAATGCTGTGCAGTAAGTTAAAATCGAAGGGGTAACATTGTAGCACCACCAACATGCTGCAACCCCCAAGGGTTTCGCAGCTCTATGCTGGGATGTGTTGAATCAAGTCTCACAGCGCCTAGTACGATGGAGAGTTTTCTGGCACCGAACCAAATGGTTTGCATCAAAGAGGTGTTTTCCACAAATTTTCACGAATGAAAACTTCAAACACTGAGCTGCTCTTGCTCGTGAGGCCACTCCGTGTGCTTGTGCAGCATCAAATATGTGGTCACTTTAATCGAAATCTCGTAAATACTAAAACACGAGTGCTTCATTGAAGAGCACTGAAACCAGGCTCAAGTGTTGGTTGGCGGTTGAAAAATCAAAAGCGTACTACGAAAAAAAACCTCACGCTTCTCTCAGCAGCTGTTCGGCTTCTGCAGCTGCACCGAAACTTAAATTAAATAAGCCGTGAGTTACGTGAGTAGTTAAGCGGTACGGTTTGCAGTACTACTCCCGGTGGCAGTACTCGTTTTTTTCTTTATTTGTGTATATCTTTCTGCCGAGCACTGCAGTATGGCCGATCTGTTGCAAATTGAAGTGGTGCATTGAAGCTTAGCTGTGGAGCTGAACGACGAATGGTTCGCGCTCCTCGGCATGGCGACTACGAAAAAATAAACTCGCAGAAGGCAAATGAATAGCTCCAGTCTAGCCCTGCATCTTCCCGGCTAAATCCTTGCGATAAAACTAACGAAAAACCAAATGGTATAGAGCTGGTTTAAAAAAGGTGAATGAAACATGGTCTCAGTAGAGTGTAGTCCTAATTTGATCTTGTGTGCACATACAATATCAATAGCATTAACCAAAGGCCGACAGTATATGACTCAAGCACTGGCATTTGGAGTACGGTGCTTTGCTGTAAACATTAAGTTGGAAATGATTGGGAGCTTAAGAAAACAAACCTCTATAACTTTGAAAGAATAATAAAGAAAGTATGCTCCGTATATCTATACGCTTATTAATTTTAATCTTTTTGTCAGTTTTACTCACTATTTTTATGATTTAGGGTTGAAACACGATTTCGTTTTAAGAAAATTAGCCTCTAATCTCCAATAAAAGAACTTACCTGAAACGAAAGAAAAATTACCATTAATTTAGGATGCAATTCACACAATATTTTTAAAACAGCGAATCGTTTAATTTACGGACGAAAATGTGTAATGCAATTAGTCCCTGCAGCTTTTTAAAATTTATCCTGTCCTTAACAACATTCGAAAGATAAAAGGAAGAAACGAACCAAACGAAAACATGTGCTACAAACAAAAATAGCAGAGTCAAGCACTACTGCAATAATGTATAAAAGAAACAGTGTGTGAGAGAAAGAGAGAGAGAAAAAGAGAACGAAAAAGAGAGAGAGAAAGAGAAAAAGAAAGAGAAAAAAAAGGAACTAATCCTTCAAAAGACTATACACCAAAAGAACAACAAACAAAAAAAGAGCGTTGGGAACATGCATTCCATCCTCCGGCAAAGTATTGCATCTCAAAGGGTTGTCTGGCGTGGAAAATTGGCGGCCGCACATTTTCCATTGTTTCCTCCTTCGCTTGTATTTATTTATGCTTAGAGTACACGCCGGTTTGTGTTTGTTCTTTAGATGACGCCGCGAGCATCCATTTTACTCTTTCTTCTTTTTCGAATGCAGTCGTCAATTTGCGCCCAATGCCGTTTAGAGAGTCGCCGACCACATGCAAAAGGGCAAACCAATTTCCTGCAGAGAACCGTAGTATTTTGCATTCCCCCTGCGCAAGTGCCAACCCCCACTAGCG
>NW_026685612.1:0-2529 GCF_943735745.2 Anopheles bellator | reverse complement strand
CTCTTGTACAATACCAAAACTTCCTCTTTATAAACCACTTTATCAGCGAAAATAAAAATATCAGTAGGGTAGTCCAGTCACAAATTTTATATTTAACGCGATATTATGTTGAACCGTCGTTTTCGAGGCGATGATATTTATCTCACTTTTATTGAATACTAGCAGACCCGGCGAACTTTATTCCGCCCCAAAGGCAATGGCCCCCGGTGATAGGGCAGTCGGTAACGCTCGTCGCTCTCACGCAGCTGGCCTTAGTTCGAATCCCGGGACCGGTTGCCACACAACCGGCTACGGTTTTGATTCCCGATACCGACGTAACAGGGGTTGGCGCGGCTTCAACAATTCCGCCCGTAAAACAAACTGTTACAAAGAGCATCAAAGATTAACATTGATTAGCATGAACATGCTTTTCTAGGCTTTCTTTTTTCTGTTGGACTGTTGAAATGTGCACCGTTTTGTTGGAAAATTTGTTTTCTTTTCAAATGTTTTATAATGCCCCCAATGTAGAATTCTTGGTCGTTATTGGCGAAAAACTCGATCAATCTTTATTCATAGTCCTTTTTTGGTCTCAATTTTTCATCATTTATGAAATTTTGAATCGCGCCAAAAAGGTGTCAATCGCTTGGTGCAAGGTCTGGACTATTTGCTGCATGCATTAAAACTTTCCGACCAAGCTCCCGGAATTACTGGCGTGTCACTAAAGACGTGCGTAACATTCCGTTGTCCTGGTGGAACACAAAACCTCTCCCGTTGGCCGATTCTGGTTATTTCTGGTCAATTGGTAGCTTCGAACGATGCATGAATTGACAGTAGAGATCTGAATTTAGTGTTAAGCCACACAGAAGCTACTCATGATAAACAATTCCTTTCAAGTCCCACCATATACCCAGTAGAACCTTCCTAGCCGTTATTCCTGGTTTCACCACGCTTAGGCCACGACCGATTTCACACAGTACTGTTGTATGTATCCCATTTCTCATCTCCAGTTCCCATCCGTTTAAGAAATGGGTCGATTTCGTTCCGTTTGGCCAAAATTTCGCAGATGGAAGTTTGAGCCATCATGGTTTTCGGTGTAAATGGGATGGCGCCCAAACTACAATGTTCTTTGTGAATCCAGCTTTGCGCAAATGGGTTTAAGCTGTTCAATGCTTGATCTTTAGCTCCTGGCCGATGCTCTGATTACTAAAATCTCGATGAACTTTGATTATTTCTGTGATTTTATCGACATTTTCGATGACGTGTCTGTCTAGGCTTTAACATTAAAAAAACTAAAACGGGTCAACGAAACCAAAATTTGTCGCCATTGGTCGTTAGAGTATCGGCACCACAAACAACATGCGAATTTGAGCAGCCTAGCTTGAATTTTGGCCTTTTTTAAAGAAAAATTGTAAAATATATCCAACTTTCTCTTTAGTGACTTCCATGTTTTACACCCTGTAACTCAGAAACGAATGGAACAAACAATAAACAAAGAAGCATTTTTTTCAGTGCAAAGTATCCGCTATAAAACAAGGCTAAACTTGAAACTGTACCATCGAGACTTCACGATATATCGATCACTAAAGTCATCTACCAAGAAAATAATAGATTACTTTTTTCCCAACCTTATATATAAAAATGGTTGTTTGTCTGTCTGTGCGTACCGCTTTTCTCCGAAACTACTGAACCAATCCGCTTGAAATTTTGCACAGCGTAGTTTTGTAGTTTGACCCTCCCACACCTCCGGGGAGGGAGGGGTTGACATGCATCCCACGGGAAGCGGAAACGGAAGCCGATCAGATACGTCACGGGGAAGCCAGATCGCCCGAAAAAGAGGAATAACGGGAGGCGGAAAGGGAAGTCGGTCGGATACGTCATCAGGAAGTCCGATCCTCTGAAACACTGGGCAAATAAAGAAATAAAGGCGTGGAGAAGCGCGCCGGGAGCTACTAGTCTCTTTTAAAAAAGTAGTTATTCAGGACTGTTCAATTTATTGATCTAATTCAGGTTGTTATTACATGAGAATTTGTCAATGCTGTCCCAGGTAACTTTCTTTGTTGCTCATTGTTATGAATTTCAGAGTGTTTTGTCAAACTCTTTTTTCGTCGGAACGCTCTATCACACTGGCTTCTCACCGGTGTGCGTTCTACTGTGATTCTTTAGCTCACGTATCGTCGTGAACCTTTTTGGACGCTGTGGACACTAAAGGTGTTGATCCTTGTTGTGAGTTTTCATATGACAATTCAAAGAGGTTTTCGCAGGATACGCTTTACCACACACGTTACACTGGAATGGCTTCTCACCGGTATGCTTCCTAATGTGGTTCTTTAGCTCATGTATCGTCGCGAACCTTTTTGGACACTGCGGACACCGTTGATCCTTGTTGTGAATTTTTGTATGTTGATTCAGGTAGTCTTTCGTATGAAACGCCTTGTCACAGACCTCACACTGGAATGGCTTCTCACCGGTGTGCATTCTCCTGTGATTCTTTAGTTCAGATGCCCTCACGAACATTTGTGGACACTGCGGACACTGAAGCAGTTGATCCTT
>NW_026685611.1:0-2530 GCF_943735745.2 Anopheles bellator | reverse complement strand
TTACTACAATAAAGGTTGATAGGTAGATATTGTAACCAACCTACCAAGGTTACTTTACAAGTTCGACTAATTACGTGCAAGGTCACAATAGATGCTATCCGGACTAGGCGTGTGAGACTGCCCAAGTGCAGTTTAAGTGCCCAACGTCGTTCAAGATCATCGTGTCAGTTATAACATGCAGCAGGCACGAAACCAGGTCGTGAGGGGCATAGCTCAGACCCACATCCACAAGGTCAGAGCCACATCCGCAAGATCTCTATATTCGTGTGTAAATTAGTAGAGCCGTTTGACATGACAGAAGGAAGGCGGTTAGTTTACGTCGAAATGATCATGAAAATGTTATGCAACAACATCACGTTTTGACTATAATCTACATTTATCTTTTCAAAGGCCCAAACGGTCACTGCTGGTGGTTTGTACTGATCCTTTTCATATTCAACCAAGGTCGGTTCGTACTGTCAATCGACGATTTTGGAACACAATTTCTTTGATTTTCGTGATCAGTTTATGCCTATGGGTGCCTAGGCCGTGCCTCGTTTTGAACGCTTTCCCAACCCTCTTTGAATATTTCTTGCCATTTTTAATTCTTGTTTGCGATACAGATTGGACTTTTGCAACATTTTCAACCTTTTCATTCCGCACACTGCATCTGATGGAACTGCGTTGTTGAATAGTTTCAGACATTATAAGAATCGAAGAATTTACACAAAAGTCTCCGTATTGTAAACACTAATTAGCAATTTGGCATTAGTAAAGCTGTTGCCAAATTAAAAATAAAAACGTTTGTCCCTATCGGAAGCACAAACAAGTTCAAAATCAAACTTCTCGTTAGTTTTTGGACAGAGTGTTACTTAACCTAAAATTAAAGTTTGCCCTAAGCGATTTTATTTACTTATCAGAAATGTCTGTAAAAGGTTGTGGGTTTTGCTGGCGGATCTGAGACATGTGCAGCGCCACTGCTCGAGCGGCATCGTAAGAAACATTTCAACGTGATTGCATTATAAGACATACGAACATACGTCCGATAGGTTCACGTTCAGCAAAATAGTGAAATGCGAAGTGTATTACTTTCGTTTCAACGCGTATCAAAACGATTTACAAACAATGCGATGATGATGAGTAAAAAATCAGCTGAATGGTGTCACAGGACTCAATGTTCCCACGACCAGGACCTCCCTATTGTTGCCAGCGTTGTGTGGAGAAAAAAGAAGCTTTTCCACGCTACTTCCGAGCGTCGGGAAAACACATAATTTACCCACAGCGTATGGAAGTGCCGGAGCTGCTGCATTGGCCGTTCATTCCGCAAACCAAGAAGAAGTTCCGAAGCAGTAGGCAAAAGATATAAATTCACACCCTATCGGTGCGGCGCGACAACCGTCCCGACGTTCTACTCCCGAAGCAGATTGGCTTCTTATGCTGGCTTTTGCGCCAAACCCTGAGCTGGGCCCGGTTTTAATGGAACGATTTTCGTTTTTAATTAAATCGCATTATTTTATTGTTTGAAATTTTGAGGAAGAAAGAGAGTAAGTGTGTGTCAGAGAGAAAGAGAAAGAGATAGAGACGTGGAATGGCAAAGAAAGATAGAGAGAGAGAGTGAGGGCTAACGGAACCCAGCAACTGTAATCTTCTTTAATTAAATGAAATCTAATTTAACGATTCCGGCATGGCTTCGCGGAACGCAAGCGACGTAGTATTAAACGGCGGAGTTACGAAAGGAAAAAATACGAAACAATAGATCGTGCGCCACCGCGATGTCTCCATTTCGTCTCGAGGACGTCGATCGCCGGCAGTGGAAAGTATTTTTATGTGTCCTCTCGCCGAGTAGTGTGAAGCGCTTCCGCTACACGGCGATAATTGAACGGAATAATTGTTTGCCACAATGTTTATCGCCACCCACCGAATTGGGTGGGTGAATGATGGGGCGTGTGGGTGTGCTCTCGATGGGCCATTTGATCTCCCTAATGCGCGAGTCTGCATGGGCGGCCGCTGTTTGCATGCCTCAGCTACCGAACTCGGGAACGAAGCGGAAGACCACAACATGCACTTTGCCGATGGCCTTCATTAGGTGGCATCCGTTAGATTAACTTATCACGGCCACGTTGGTGGTTGGGGTTGCCTAGGGTTGGTGGAGATGCTCTGATTGATGCACTGCTTGGCCACGATATGCAGCGCGGTGACGATGATGTTGTGGCAGTGTTACGGGCCAGGAAGATATCAACGAACGATATCGCCGAAGCCGAGGGTCCCGACAGTCGAAACCGGAGCTGGCCATTGGTTTCGGTTTCGGCTCAGCGGCGTTGAAGTGGGCACCAGGATTGCAACGGATAACGGGCTGCCTTATCGCGGCCACCCCCAGCTGCGGGCGGAAAACGTTTTCAAATAAAATCGAGAAAGATAAATGATACCTCGTTTATCACACCGAGCTGGCAACCTGCTGGGCGCCCAAGTCCGGCCGGAGTCTGCTGCTCGGCTGCTCGGTTCCGCAAGTGCTTCGCTTTTCGTGGATGCTGGCGTTCGCCTCAAGGCGAGG
>NW_026685610.1:0-2530 GCF_943735745.2 Anopheles bellator | reverse complement strand
GGACACGTGGTAGGCGCGCCCGACAGGGTGGTGGTCCCCACATCACGCCTCGTATTGCGCGAACCTAATATCAACGACCTGCCTGCTTGCCGTCCCGACAGCTGCTAGAAAAGTTTTGTTTACTAGCAACCGCAGCGTAGCGCAGCGCGGTGCAGGGTGCTCCTGCCGTGCCGTGTGTCCTCTCCCATAGACACACACCTTGGCTGAGAGCGAGCGAACACCACCCTTCGGGGGGGGTCGGTCGGCTTATGTTAATTTTATTATTCTCTCCGGCCAGCCAGCCAGCCAGCCATAAACCAGTTTTGTACAAATCCCTGCAAAATCTGCTGAATGCACTCATACACACAGGCACGCACGGGGGACAGCCGGAGTCACAGCTGCCAGAACGGCGATGGAGAGGAGGAAAGGACCACCCCCCCTTGTATAGGGTCTCTTACGAAATGCTAATACGATATAGTACTACGATCGATTATTTTACTACTACTACGCGCGATTCTGGATCCTGGCGCGCGTATCAAGAGGTGTCGTTCACGCACACCATCTCATCTTCGCCACGGCCAAGAGTTGGCCATTTGTTGCTTTTTATTGACCGGTAGCGCTCGGGGGGGGAGAGCAGTAAAAGTTAACCCGACGAGCGAGGGGCTGGTGAACTTTGCGCAACTGCTGGTCGGGCGGCCCAAGAGCGAGGTCACTCTTGGTAAGAGCTGGTTAGCATTTTGCTGAGCCATCGCCGCCGTTTAGCGCAGCCACCTTCGGGCCCCTAGAACTCGTTTGCTCCATCGTGATGGGGCTTCTTTTTTCTTGATAAACTCCTGAGCGGCTCCCTCACGAGTCGTCCTGTGATGGCTTCTTCGCCCATACCGATGTGTGATACGAAATTTGAACAACACGTCATACTTCAAACCCTAGATTCGGGATACTATGTGGGACTGGAACTGGAGCCCCGTAGAACTCTGCCTCTGCGACTGCGAAATCGATTCCTTTGGCTGGCTGGCTGGTTGGGACCGGGGCCATAGACCCCGGACCCCATCGTCCCTACATCAGGAGGAGGCTACACGCGGAACTCACGCTGTGAGCATGGAGCTACTTGGTACGATTCTTAACTCCACACGAATTAGCAGCCCAGCAACATACGGGGCCGCGTCGAGCCACCGAAGTTCGAAGTTTTTTATTAGACGGAGCTGGTCGTAAAGTTTTGCCGAATGTAATTATATCGCGCTCGCGACTTGTAGGGGGTTGTCCAAAGTTTTGTGCCGCTGGTTGGGCCCCCCCCAGAGTCTTGGCAGGCGCGGGGGTCTTGATTTATGCGACGACTAACGCCACCAACCAAACACGCACAGCAATTCCGGAGTTCCGAAGGCGCGCGCGCGGACCAAAACATGGTTGACAGAGTTGATGGTGTACTGTTTTTTTGGTGTTGTGCCGCCGCAAGGCTGTGAGATGAATGTACCCCGGTTCCAAAAGGTTGCTGGCGAGGGTATCGAGCGGATATTCAAGTCCCGTTGGACCCCGGTTTTTACGTCAAACTTCTGTCAGCTCCGATTGTGCAAATCCCGAAAACACGATCGATAATCGTTTTTCGTGTGCTGCGCAATCCAATCCCACCGAATGGCCACAGGGTGTGATCTGGAGGGCTTGCGCCAGAAAGGAAAAGAAAACTCGCTCTCGATCGATAAGCGATCGATCGCAACTCGGAGCGAACAGCGCAAGCTGAAGCAATATATATGAGGGAAGACATCATTGTTTCTCAAGCGGCTTACGAATGCCTTTTTGCGCCATTTTCCACTTTGTCGATGATCTCAACTGAGCGGGAGATGATGATGATGGGATTGCTCGGTGGTTACACCACCCCGACGCTGTGCTCTTGAACAGTGATTTTGTTTTTATTCGCGTTTATGTTGTTACACGCGGACGAGATCGCGACCCGAGTGGAGTTTTGTTTTAAGAAAGTTCAGCGATTGGACCACTCTATAGACACACCTCACCGGCATATTAAATTCGCACTCGCCCAGCACTGCTTTAAATTTGCCTACATTGAACGGGAGAGGCTAATGAATATGGAGCTGCAAACGAGTCCCAGCGGGACGATACTTCATCGACTATAATCCTGCCGTGGGGTTACCCCGGAAGTCTGGACCATCCACATTGCAACCAAGCTGCTGCAGTTAACGATTGGGGTTTCTTTTTTTCACTCGTCCAGACCCGGACGGCCCCGGAAATGGTCAGTGAGCTCTCTGGCTGGCAGACAGGAGGAGAGCGTCATGTGCTTCGAGTTGCGGTGGGTCTCCCGTGCTGCTTCGTCATGGAGTTTCATCGAGTTTCCCGAGACCACAGGCGATCGTGAGGTGGGGCGGGCGGCGACATACATTCGACTGACCGAACACAAACTAATGAATTTGTTCTGGTGCGCTTTGAAGCGCGGCCTTCGGGGGTCCGCTAGGAAGCGAGCCGAAGGCACGTATGACGGTGTGGTGTACCGCGCTCGTGAAAAGCGGCGGTGAAACAAAATACGTAAACCGCCAACCCGCCA
>NW_026685609.1:1666-3031 GCF_943735745.2 Anopheles bellator | reverse complement strand
GCGATGGTGGCGAGAATTTGCACACCCCAAAGGAACCGCCGAAGCTATGCGTTTTAAACACTGCATCGCCGAACGGGGGATGAAAAGGAATGCTTCTCGGAATGTTCCTCGAAGACTTTCAAGAAATGGAAAACCTCTATCCACAACGCGCGATGTTGGATGGCAACTTGTTGCGTTCCGGTGAGCTCGCGTTTAGCAATCGTAACCTGCACCTGCAGCCAGCCAGTCAGCCAGCCAGTCCAATTGCAGCTTCTACACCATTCGTCTTCTGACGAGGGGCGGGCTTGCTTTGCGTAACTTTAACGCCTTTTGCTGCCGCCGATCAAGATGCAAACCCAGACACACAAACGTTGCCGAGACCGCCACTAGAGAAGGGGGCAAGAAGAAGTTAACTGAGGTACGAATACGAAGGTCCAAACGGGAAACTTCAGCGTGTTCCTTGCGCCTAGGAAAAAACGGGACTTTCGGCGTCTTCCGGTGTACGCGTGCCATTACGAAACTCATATGTGCGGCATATGGGCTAAGGGTCTGCCGTAAACTGTTGCGCTGTCCAATTAAATATTTTTCGAACTTTGTGTTGGTTCAGTTCGCGTCAGATTTTATGATGAATGACCGCCACACGGTTATGCTAAACGGATGCTAAACTACAAAACTTGTTGGTACAAGGATAAAATAATTTCTTTGTTAAAACATACGTAAAAAATGTATAAGCATTTAACAAATAAGATGACTCAAAACATCTACAATACTCAAATGGATTTTTGAATGAGATAATTTTTAACATGTGTTAAAAATGCAAAACTTTAGAAACCGTGTTTAATAAATGTCAAAGCCAAACACAAAGTTATACAATTAATAACTAAAGAAGAAAAGCTTTCAGAACAGTCACGTCAAACAATTTTTCGCGACTGTAGAGGATCTACAGCATATGTAGCTTGTCAGATGTGTTGCAGTTACTGTGTGATAAGTTAGTTGAACGACTGTTTGTTCAAGTCAACTGAATGTTTCTCAATTCAATGTATCCTAACATTCAATCACCATTCGATTGCCAGTTCCTGCATTGAAGTGTAGTTGAAAGAACCGATTTTTGCGGACTTTTCGAAGCCCAAGCTGCTTCATTTGATAGAAAATTGATTTGCAAACGGTTTTCGAAACCATGTTGTATGTCAATATCATTCGGAGCCGTTACAATGCGACTTGAGCTACATTTTAGGTAAAAATGACAATTTCTATCGATTTAATGTTTTTTTTTAACACCGATTTCATGAGGGTGTTAGAACGAACAAGACTATCAACGAAGCGCTTACGTCATTTTAAATATTCTCTATGACTGGCAAATAACAGTACAACAAGCTTTAACCCACG
>NW_026685609.1:0-1166 GCF_943735745.2 Anopheles bellator | reverse complement strand
TTAATGAGAGACCGCCACACGAAAAACCTCTGCTGAGGATTTAGTTATAGCTATGTAGTAGACGTGCTGTATAGCGAGAACCACATAGAAGAGGAACCCAAAAAAGACCTATACCACTAGTCGTTCAAGTACTTAGCTCTAGGAAAAGAGAGGTTATTTCCTTTTTATGAAGTGATGACGATATTACACGATCCTTCCAAAATATCACACTCCGAGAGAAACCTTAAAATTCTTTCGATGCTACCGCCCAGGACAGGGCCAGGTAGGGAGGAGACTGCAGAGAGAAGAGTACTGGTCTCTCGACACTCGTGAAAAGGACATGCTGCCACCACCGAGCTCCGTCTCCTGAGTTTTCAATTGCTTAATTACTGTATTAGCATATGAAGCACCCTGTTTTCGCTGCGCCGGACGTTGCGATACTCGAAGCAGCGCCAAACGAATATTGAGTCGAACGCATGGTAATTAGCGATTAAGATTACAGTTAGTACTGCGGTTTATTATAGGCGTAATGCAAATGAAGAGCTTCAAATCAATTGCAAGTCAACTGTGGGGAAGAGGTAATGATTTTGGCACGGTGTATGGTAATGAGCGTGAATGCGATCAAAATAAGTTAAAAGTGAAAAGAAAATCTTCATAAGCCTAACGATTACTGATAGGAATAGAAAAAAGGCATCAAAATCCACCTGTTACTCGAGAGCGAGCTAGATTCTTCGAAATAATCGTAAAGAACAGGTTTTTTGATCCATAGTCCAAAACCTCTTAAAATAAAGTTAAAGCAAAAAACCTCTAGAAACTAGCTTTACAATATAAGTAGATAATTAAAGTTTAAAAATCGATACACAAAAAAGCAGAATGTTTTGTAAACTCCCAAAATTCCAAACAAATGATACGAACGAGAGTGCAAGATAGAGAATGGAAATGGATTTTCGCAAAGATGTAAAGATTTTAAATCGGAAACAAATCACTACTAATAAGGAATATGCTAATATCTAGGTTAGAGCTGTATCGCGAGTTTCATTTAAACTTCACTTTTAATGCAACATCGATTTCACCGTCCGTTGTTGGGCTAAGTGGACAACTTATTTGTGCTATTCAAAACACGTTCCCGTGGCCCGATATGCGCTAGCCACGTCCATGCTTACAGTTCCTTTCACCTGCAGTGATTT